>NC_056429.1:43742793-43832793 GCF_018296145.1 Oncorhynchus tshawytscha | reverse complement strand
AGGTGACTGTCATGAAGCTGGTTGAGAGAATGAATGCCAAGAATGTGCAAAGCTGTCATCAAGGCAAGGGTGGCTACTTTGAAGAATCTCATAAAATATATTTTGATTTGCTTTAACACTTTTTTTGGTTACTACATGATTCCATATGTGTTATTTCATAGTGTTGCTGTATTCACTATTATTCTACAATGTAGAAAATAAAGAAAAACCTTGGAATGAGTAGATGTGTCCAAACTTTTGAGCGGTACTGTATATACACACCCTAATGTGTTTAATAAAATCAGCTATATATTTATTTGTTGAAATAAGACACATTACTCAAGAGGGAGCCAGAGATCAAGATAACCAGAAGAGGAAAACAACCTGACCGGCCGTCCTCCTTCTGCTCCTGCTGGCTTTCGCAGATTCCACCATTACACTCCTGAAGTTCCCGGTAATAAGCAACAAGAAGAGTCGGTGACCTGTCTCATGTGGAAATGCCTTTTTATCTTACTGTCTCGACCGATCTGCGTGCCAGTTATGGTTTTCATATGCACATTTTTGTGGAACAGTTTCATTTAATTTATAATAACGCCTTTGTATCTCAAAATCATTGTCATGTGGTTAATCAAAGTTCTATCAAAATTATACAAAAACTAAAAAGTAACTTATTTAGCCATTGCCAACTTTGTAAAAATAGCCTACATAAAGCCAATAAATAAAAACATTACAGCCTGCAGGTAGAAAATATGCTCATAAAAACTAAATTCCTATAAATCACGTTGGCTATGTATGGGCCTGTCTGCAACCACGCTTGCACTAGCAAACTTTGCGCCCTCAGGTTACATTGCCGATGAGCTCAGGACAGACACAGCTGTAGGCTATTTTGCTCAAGGGATAAGACCTCATCGGGTAGACCTATTCTATGTTTCCTTTCGATCAGAGCATGTCATTTTTTCCCTTTCAGACTGAGTGGTTATCGTAAGGGAGAGAGCTGGAAAGATTTTTCAAATGCATTGAGGAACTATTGTCATTCTCAATGGATGTAAAACAGACTTGTTTGCTTGCTGTTTGAAGAAAATATAACTTTGAGAAGCTTCACAGCTCATTAGTGGTGGTGCGTAAAGCCAATCGGAAATACCATCAGATCCCTAAATGGGCACATTTTATATGCCTACATTTGCGCAAAGGCCAGGTAGCCTATAGGCCTACTTCTATGCGTAATCAGGTGTGCGTTCTTACTCAACATTGACAGAAGCTCTCCAAACAAAAGACAATGACTAAATTGTCAAAACGCGTACATTTTGTGAAATAAACCAAAACTTGTCTCGCACAAGTGTAGCATAGGCTTTCGGCTCTGCAAACAATGTGTCCACTCTGGCAATGAGGATGATAAAAGACTGGAATAATAAAATATTGAATGCATTAACATAAATGATCAGAACCAAACAAATATGGTGGATTAGAAATTATATGATTTAACTGTAAATGTAGGCTTTTTACTGGTGATATGTAATGTGGAATTGATAGACACTAACAATCAAGGAAAAATTTCACACAATGCATTCATGAAACAATGAATGCGCACGTATTGGCAGGAGAGTGCATTTTGTAGAGAGACGTGCAGTTTAGCCACTCTCCCCTTCTTCCTGGACTGTGCCTCTGCCAGGGATTCGTCTCAACCTCCGCAATGAATATGTTCACTAAGATAGGTTTCACGTGTGGCATGTTTTTTTAAAAGATATACTAAACAAAAATATAAACATAACATGCCACAATTGCAGCGATTTTTACTGAGTTGCAGTTCATATAAGGAAATAATTCCTTTATATGGGAGGCCCACCAATTTGGGGGCAAGGACCACCCACTGGGGAGACAGGCCAAGCCAGTCAGGAATCAGTTTTTCCTCACAAATGTACTTTTATTACAGACAGAAATACTCCTGTTTTATCAGCTGTCCCCGTGGCTGGTATCAGAAGATCCCGCAGGTGAAGAAGCCAGATATGGAGGTCCTGGCCTGACATGGTTACACGTGGTCTGCGGTTGTAAGGCCAGTTGGATGTACTGATAAATTCAACGAATCCAACCGGCTTATGGTAGAAAAATTAACATTCAATTATCTGGCAATAGCTCAAGTGGACATTATTGCAGTCAGCTTACCAATTGCACGCTCCCTCAACTTGAGACATCTGTGACATTATGTTGTTTGACAAAACTGCACAGTTTAGAAATTACTTTTATAGTCCACAGTACGAGGTGCATCTGTTTTAATGATCATGCTATTTAATCAGCTTCTTGATATGCAAACTTTGTGGCTACAGTTTGGGGAAGGCCCTTTCCTGTTTCAGCATGACAATGCCCCCGTGCACAAAGCGAGGTTCCATGTAGAAATGGTTTGTTGAGATCAGTGTGGAATACCTTGACTGGCCTGCACAGAGCCTTGACCTCAACTCCATCGAACACCTTTGGGATGAATTGGAACGCCGACTGTGGGCCCAATTGCCCAACACCCGACCTCACTAATGCTCTTGTGGCTGAATGGAAGCAAGTCCCCGAATCTATGTTCGAACACCTAGTGGAAAGCCTTCCCAGAAGAGTGGAGGCTGTTATAGCAGCAAAGGGGGAGCAAATCCATATTAATGCCCATGATTTTGGAATGAGATGTTCGACAAGCAAGTGTCCACTTTTGGTCATGTAGTGTATATCTGGCCTTGTGTTTTTAGATTATTAACCTGCTGAATGGTGAATTTGTCTCCCGGTGTCCATTGGAAAGAAAACAACCAGGTTTTCCCTCTAGGATTTTGCCTGTGCTTCACTCCATTAAATTTATTTTGATTAAAAAAAATACTCCTTAGTCCTTGCTGATGACAAGCATACCCATAACATGTTGCAGCCACAACAATGCTTGAAAATATGAAGAGTGGTACTCAGTGATGGTGAAATCCCTGTGCAGTTTCCTTACTCTCCGACAACTGACTTAGGAAGGACTTCTGTATTTTTGTAGTGACGGTGTATTGATTCACCATCCAAAGGGTAATTAATAACTGCACTATGCTCAAAGGGATATTCAATGTCTGCTTTTGTATTTTTTTAAGACCCTGAATGATGGGTCGCCACTGAACAGCGCATTTTATGCAGCGATACAAACATTATGAAATAATTTGTGGAAGTAAAATATTTTCATCCTGGATTTGTCTTTCTGACCGCCACCAACAGCATGAACCATTCCAACCGTGCCACACACTTCTCTGATGGGCGACGCAGTACTTCAGGACTCTAGTTTTGTTAGCTAAACGAGCAAATCTGTTTGTTTGGTTACCACGGCAACTACTGTATTGATATAGTAAACTTGCTAACTACTTCAGTGGATGTTGAACACATTTCTAATGGCAAATGTGTTAAATTATATAACCATTGTATGAAAGGGATAATCAACTCGGGGCTCTATGTGTTCTCTGGAAAATAATGCAACTTCGTGGAAGTACAGTTCTACTCCGCTAGTGCGTTGTGGAACACACCTTCCACTTCGTTCATTATTTCCAGCGAACGCATAGCCCCTCGTTGATTACCCCTTACTAAATATATGCCGCTATTTTAGCCTCTTATACTGTGTGTAGGCTTTAATTAATAAAATGTTTGAAAATGAGAATTATGTCTATTACTTAAGATCTCATGAAGGCATGATTACAGAATAGGGTTTTCCTGATGTATCAAGAACTTCTGGTCTTCTGACATGACCCCCCAAAAAAAAAAAAAAAAAAAAAAAAAATAAATAAATAGGGGAGAGCACCTATGACTAATGAATTTAGATAGAACCTACAGAATTTCTTTATGCTTAAGCCCATAAGATTTTAGTTATTTATTTTTAGTTATTTAATTTCATTGCTCAGACCGGTGCGAGCCAGGCATAGCTTGGGTGGCAGGGAGCCTAGTGGTTAGAGCGTTGGGCCAGTAACCGGAAGTTTGCTGGATCGAATCCCTGAGCTGACAAGGTAAAAATCTGTTGTTCTGCCCCTGAACAAGGCATTCAACCCAAGGCATTCAAAAATAAGAAATTGTCCTTAACTGACTTGCGTAGTTAAATAAAGGTACATTTAAATGTATTATTTTAAAAATGTATAAATAGCCTGTGGTCCATACTGTGACTGTTTTAGGGCAGCCTGGTGAGAATGGCATAGCTCTGACGCTGTCTGTTATCTTAACTGCAGCTCAAGCTGTGTTTGTGGCAGATTGTGAACTGTGCACGAACAGATCGCTCAAAAGCACAAAGTGCCTTTTATTGGATGTTGTGTAGGCTAGTCC
This sequence comes from Oncorhynchus tshawytscha, assembly GCF_018296145.1. Lineage (NCBI taxonomy): Eukaryota > Metazoa > Chordata > Actinopteri > Salmoniformes > Salmonidae > Oncorhynchus > Oncorhynchus tshawytscha. The sequence goes on along the minus strand of NC_056429.1, from coordinate 43,828,512 downwards.
CCTTCCCTCTACGTCTCTTTTGATTATCCCTACACACAGACTACAACTACCCCAGGATGCAGATTCACTTTCATGGAGTAATTACAAGATGCTATGAGCCACTGTAAACAGCGAAGCAGTGACCGCTGCAGTATGCATTTGTCAGCATGAGATGAGACAAACGCAGAAGGAGTTTGCACTTGGAATGGCCCCCCCAAAAAAAGAGAAAAAAAAAAGGGCAGCGCATCATTCCAAACAGAGGCGTGTTTACTGTGGTGCTATGGGCGTTTGTTTCAGCCTCAACGTAGATTAGTCTTAATGCTTCACAGAGGATTTACAGCAGAAGAGATAGTCACATGCTGTAGTCAATGTAAAGGCCTGTCTATCTGGATGTTTCACCTCCTTGTGCTATTGTCAGCTAGGGAGGGACTGTTCCTCCATTTATAACCCAACTCGGTGCAGCCTTCTCTGAGCTCTCAGGTCCTGGGTTTGGCCTGGGGGTCTGGTGCTCTTGTCAAGGCCGAGAGGCATGGAGAGAGGATCCATAGAACCCTACTCTGCTGCCCCTGAACATTTTGGGCTTCTCCTCTAGCCATGACCCCATCTCTCTGGGTCTCTGTCAGTGGCAGAGTGGTAGATGTATATATTTAAACAATTTTTTTTACGCACGGCCAACTTGACACTGGAGCTAGACAAAACTATAAAAAAATAAAGTAATATCCACTCTCTGTTGGCTTCTCCCACAAGTGTTTGATACGCAATCAACATTTTGACCATCATGCTATATCAGACACAACATTGTTTGGGTATCACATTTAGGCAACACTTTTATTAAAGATGCTTTGTGGGATCAAACGGCAAACGGTGAGCACCTGGTCCTGGACATTACTCGTATGTTTTTCTCCAGTGTGCGAGAAGATGCTTAGGCAGCCATTTCCTTCCTTGCAGTAGGCTAGGAGCTGCCGGATGCAGGAGGGAGGCTGGGCTGTAGAAGCAGCCATGAGGCTCAGGAGCTGGGGCTGGCTCTGGCTCCTTCAGAAGTCCTGCCAAGCTGCGGCCGGGAGACTGAAGACCTCTGCCAGTGTGCTGCGGTCGTGGGCCAGCGAATAAAAATATTTTACAGATGTCTGAAGCCAGGCCCGGGAGCCAGCGGGGTATTTAGCTGTTGTTGAAGGTCTCGGTGTGTGTGTGTGTGTGTGTGTGTGTGTGTGTGTGTGTGTGTGTGTGTGTGTGTGTGTGTGTGTGTGTGTGTGAGAGCGAGAGAGAGGGTTGGGTTGTCTGTGTGAGAAAGGGTTGTGTGTGTGTTTGTTTATTAAAGTGAAAGGTGGGGCTACAGCGAACAGGAGCTGACATTGGTCAGTACTCAGGAGCGGTTGGCGTGCTAGTTGGGGGTGAGTTTGGGGGCTGAGGAGGAGGAGGAAGTGTGCTGTTGGAGAATAGCCTGGCTATGCCATCATACTGTGCTGGGGGGGTTGGAGTACAGTAGTGCCTCAGTCTGGTTCATGCCACCATACTGTGTTTGCTCTGCTGGGCTAACAGTAAATACGTTTTAACAGTAATAATTTTAAGTGGAGCAGCAGCAGCAGGCAAACGGCACGCGGCAGCAGGCTCTAAACAGGAGCGCACCTCAGCCTAGCCTAGTCTTTTTGAAGCCTGTGCACCAGGGCCCTCGGAAGCCTCAAAACACACCGCTTCGCTCCACGACACAGCCCAACGCAGCGCAGCCCATGTCTCAAAGTTAGCGTTTTGTCAGAAGAAGGCAGGTTGCAGGGGCTGGCGGTGTCGGGGACATAAAAAGCATCCCCCGATTTTTAAAGAAGTTGCCTGTCTTTGAACGGTAGGTCTGGTGTGGCGGCGCGGCCGGTGTATCCAACGTGGCTCCAGGTCAAACAGTTGCCACAGAACTCCTGGAATTTATGTTTTTTAAGACTTTTTCATGTTCAAATCGTAACACACACACACACACACACACACCAGTCATAAGTTTGTGTGTGTGCGCATGCATAATACACACACAATCCCTACCGGTCAAAAGTTTTAGAACACCTACTCATTCAAGGGTTTTTCTTTATTTTTACTACTTTCTACATTGTAGAATAATAGTGGAGACACAAACTAGGACGGAGGGAGGGAAGGCCTAGTTGGTATCAGGACTGCCAGGGCTGGCACCTTCTCTATTGTGGAGAGAATCTCTCCCTCTCCCCTCTCCCTCTGGCTTCTCCTCTCCCCCGCTCTCACCCTCCCCATCCCTCTCTTGCCTGAGGTCATTTTTATGTAAAATGACCCATGAGCACCAACATTTGAAGTTCATAGGAGCATGTCAAATTGGGTGTCGAATTAAAGCGAAGTCTATTTATTATACATTTTTTTTAAAATTAAGGCATGTATATATTTTTCATCCGTTTTCCATCCTAAAAATTTGGAATAAGCAAAGGCTTTGATTTCTTGTCAAACAGATGGAAAAAACATCAACCAGAAAAAGTCTTAAAAGGTATTAGAAAAGCTTCAAAACATAATTAAGTTGAAGTAAAGACCCCTGCCAACTAATATTAACACTTATTTTTAGTTTATGAGAATATTATCTGCCTTCTGTAAGTTTAAGAAACATTGCCTTGTGCCTTTTAATTCCAAGAACCAAAACCACATACTATATCTTTAAGATATTTTCCAATTTCTCTCCCTCATGAAGTTCAGAAGTAACAATAAAGGTTGACCTATTAATTGGTTATAGTGTTTTTACTGATATCAATTTTGTTTATGAATTACTCATTTTGTTTCTAAATTATTAATCGGTAATAGAATTTCTGAAAAATCTGTAACGGAATATATGCAGTTGAATTCGCTACAATGGGAAATTATAGCAGTCACAAACCACAGTTTGGTCACCTGCTACTATCCTCACTACCACTGGCATACTGTTATGTTCAGCTCATAACTATTTTCTTTGTCTTTTTGTTGTCTTGGTCCATGCAAGTCTGGACAACCTGTCCTGTCCGTCGGTCGGTCTGTGTCTCCAATTAACGTCTCCTCTTGCGGCTCTTACTGACACCTACCCATGAGCCCCCTTTGTTTCCATTTACTGTAACCAGCATCCTCACCCACCGGACCAAATCTGAACCAATCATAGATGTCTATGTTTGGGCCAAATGAAGGCCGGTCCAGATGTCTGTGGACATGGAAATCAAGGCTGGTCTCGATTGGACCAAAAAACTACGTCTGTGGACTACTTTTGGACAACATTTTAAACTACTGTCACTGGGCAACTCTCGGTTATGCTTCCCTTTTGTAGTCTAATGGTTTGCAAGCCATGCCACATCTGATGAGCGCCGGAGCCGGTGTAGTACGATTCGATCTTAGTCCTGTATAGATGCTTTGCCTGTTTGATGGTTCGTCGGAGGGCATAGCGAGATTTCTTATAAGCTTTCGGGTTAGAGTCTCGCTCCTTGAAAGCGGCAGCTCTACCCTTTAGCTCAGTGTGGATGTTGCCTGTGTCATGTCTCTGACTATGATTAAATGAGATGACATGCTATTTTCAAATCGATTACCTTATGAACACCTACTCATTCAAGGGTTTTTCTTTATTTTTACTATTTTCGTCCTTATGGGGACGATGTCATCGATGCACTTATTGATGAAGCCAGTGACTGATGGGGTGTACTCCTCAATGCCATCAGAAGAATTACGGAACATATTCCAGTCTGTGCTTGCAATGCAGGAATCTGGAGGATAGAAATATTGTCAGATTTGCCAACTGGAGGGCGAGGGGGAGCTTTGTACGTGTCTCTGTGTGGAGTAAACGTGGTCCCCGCCCCTCTGGTTGCGCATTTAATATGCTGGTAGAAATGAGGTTAAACGTATTAAAGTTTCCTTGAATAAAAGTCCCTGGCCACTAGGAGCGCCGCCTCTGGATGAGCATTTTCCTGTTTGCTTATGGCAATATAGAGCTCATTGAGTGTGGTCTTAATGACAGCATCGGTTTGTGTTGACAAATAGACAGCTACGAAGAATACAGATAGTGTGGTCTACAGCTTTGGTCATGAGATGCTCTACCTCAGGCAGCAAACCTCGACACTTACTTAGAAATCGTGCACCAGCTATTGTTTATAAATATACATAGACCGCCACCCCTTGTCTTACCACAGGCTGCTGTTCTATCCTGCCGATTCAGTGTATATAATCCGCCAGCTGTATGTTATTCATGTCGTCGTTCAGCCAGGACTCGGTGAAACATAAGATATTCGTTTTTAATGTCCATTTGGTAGGATATACGTGCTTGTAGTTCGTCCACTTTATTATCCAGCGATTGTACGTTGGCCAATAGTACCAAAGGCATATTAGCCACTTGTCGCCGGATCCTCACGGCACCCCGATCTCCTTCCGCGAAACCTCCGTCTCTTTGTCCTGCGAATGACGGGGATGAGGGCCTGTTCAGATGTCTGGAGTAAATCCCTTTCTTCCAACTCATTAAATAACAATTATTTGTCCAGTTCAAGGTGATTAATCACTGTTCTGATGTCCAGAAGCTATTTTCGGTCAAGAGACGGTAGCAGCAACATTATGTACAAAGTTACAAACAATGCGAAATAAGAAACAAAAACAAAATCTTGACTCAAAGGTTGGTGATCACTGATTTATAGTATGACTGCACCAGCAGTTAACATGTCTGCCAGCTGTTGATTGCTCACTTAGTTACTTTAGCTTTAATCAGTGTTATTTAGATGGAAGACCTGAGCTAAATGTGGTAGCTCTACAGTTAGCTGACGTTACCGTGGCGGTAGTAAGCTAGCTCTTTCACTTATCCGGTAAAGCCCTAATAATCTATGCTGGTGCTGCTGGCTGTTTTTGTGATCCTTTATGAGCCTCATTGTTGGTTGGGACAGCATCCACTTTGAAAAGCAACTTATTGCTGAAGCCCTCCTTCCATTGTTGATAGCCATAGATGTTTTCAAGGAGGAAATGTGCCCCTCAGATTGACGAGTAGATGCCTCATTCTCACAAATGTGTCCCACTTTTTATTTAGTGTTTCATATTTGGCCTCACGATGAAATGCTTTTCCATTTTCTTTTCAGGACAACCAGGGCTGAAGTAGAACACAAAACTATTTCAACAGTTGCACTCATTTAGTTCAATTGACAATTTAAAAAATGTATTTCACCTTTTATTTAACCAGGTAGGCTAGTTGAGAACTTGTTCTCATTTACAACTGCGACCTGGCCAAGATAAAGCATAGCAGTGTGAACAGACAGCAACACAGAGTTACACATGGAGTAAACAAACAAGTCAATAACACAGTAGAAAAGAAAAAAAATAGTCTATATACATTGTGTGCAAAAGGCATGAGGAGGTAGGTGAATAATTACAATTTAGCAGATTAACACTGGAGTGATAAATGATCAGATGGTCATGTGCAGGTAGAGATACTGGTGTGCAAAAGAGCAGAAAAGTAAATAAATAAAAACAGTATGGGGATGAGGTAGGTAAGTTGGGTGGGCTATTTACCGATGGACTATGTCAATAGAAAATATAAGGTCCGCCAAAGCAAAAACCCGATTTAAAATGATAGATGGCTTTTAATTGTTTGTAGCTCAAACCATTCAGACTCTACAGACGTTTTTGTAAAAAGAACCATCCCGAACCCTTTCGGGGTCCGCACGTCTCGCAAACACCGCTCTAGCTAAGCCCCTGTTAATCACACAGACTAATGGTTGGTCGGATACGGAAGAAATGGACAAATCCAAATAGATGAGTCCAGTGGTAAAAAGAAGTCTAGCTCAAACACACAATGTTTAAAAGGGGTTAGAAGTCGAAATTGTGTCAGCGTTGCGGTGGGACTAGTTGGGTTAAATAACCCGTCAATCCAATCAATCAATGTATCCGTTTTAGAATGCTGCTCTCTCTCAGGTCTGACTCTCCTGGTAGCCTATGCTAATTGTTAGTTCATGTGTGGCCAAGGTTTTCTACCTACCCGAAGGTCAGAAAACACAAAGCTATAATGCAAGCATAATTTGTTGACAGTTCAATATTGCAAATGCATCTCAGTGGCTTGTGGAATTATTAAGTGAGAGATGAACAAATTAGGCATTTTAAAATATGATAGTTAATTGAGCCCAGTAACTTTAACCCTGTAGGTCAAATGGTAGTGAAGATCTGTAGTGGTGAGTGAGTGAAAGTACGGCTCCTATGGCCTTAACTGTGCCGTTCAGTCCTCTCCATTTCAACCATGCTACCAGACCAGAATTACTCCCCTTCTACAAAAGACAGTTCCTCTGTGTCCCATAAAACATTCAGCAGGAGAGACTCTTAAGTTCCACTGTGCATCTCTGATTAAGAGAGGAAGATGAAGAGAGCAAGAGGGAAGAAAGAGGGGATGGGCAGAGAAAGGGGAGAGAAGTGATGAGAAAAGGAACATGGAGGAAGAGGGTCATAGGAGACAGGATAGAGAAAGACAGAAGGGGTGAAGGGAGGATATAAGTTTCTAGAGGTAGGACTAGGGTGAAGAAATGCTGTTTTAGGTAAACAGGCCAAGCTGGCTGTGTCTAAATCAGGTAATGTGGAGCTGGAGGGCTGTAGAACACACAGCAACATCTTCTCCACAGCTGAAAAGGGAATTCCCTGCAGGAATACATAGGGCAGGAGAGAGGGGTGGGGGAAGAGGGGAGGTGTGACCCCTCAAGGCATGCTTCCCAGCCAAAACAGTTCGGGAAGAATGGTGCATATATTATGACAACATTTTTGTTTGTTTTGAACTTCAGTGATGTTTTTTTTCCCGGCTGTTCGGGCACACAACATTTTTTCTGGAGATAAGCTGAAGTCGGTAGCCGAAGTCTGTGCCCCTTCGTCAGTGATTGGTCAACAGTAGGGATTCTTCAATAAAGTTCAATTTGTTGTCATTCAACGAGAGACGACTCGTTTTCATGCTCATTTTTTCAATGAGATACCGCAACAAACATCTTAGTTAGGTGTAAACGCGACTAAGATCTTCTCGGCAAAAAACAACCAAATGAATGTCTGATTTTCTTTCTTAGATTAATTCTGACTATTTTGAGTGTATTTTTATTTTATTTACAAATTTAACATTTTATTTAACTAGGCAAGTCAGTTAAGAACATATTCTTATTTTACAATGGCGGCCTACCCCGGCCTAAACCTCCTTTAACCCGGACGACTCTGGGCCAGTTGTGCGCCGCCCTATGGGACTCCCGATCACGGCAAGTTGTGATACAGCCCGGGATCGAACCAGGGTCTATAGTGACACCTCTAGCACTAAGATGCAGTGCCTTAGACCGCTGCGCCACTCAGGAGCCCTAAACTGGCTACGGCATCTCAAAATGGACAAACAGTACTATTGCCACTTTTTTCTCATTTAACAAGGTCTTTTTAAGAGTATGCAAGTACACTCGTTCGGTTCCTCTGCTAGGCGCCAACCGAACTAAATCTGCCGATGCCTTAGGGGCAGTGTGATTCTCTGATGGTTGACTCCACACACACTCACTCTTTCTGTAGGAGTGCTAGCTGATGCGTTCAAATGAAGGGGGTTGATTGCAGGAGAGACGCAACCTCTCGTGTGTTTGTGTGTGTTCTTGAAATCTCTCCGCTCGTGTATGTGTGTTCCTAATGTCTTCATGATTCACCAAATTATCTGAGGAGACTGGCGCAGGCAACATGCTTTCTGTAGTCTGTTCATACCTCAGACATTAGGGTTGACTACCTCAGGTTAGACTTCACTGTCTAGGTTCACTCACTGGCCTTGACACTAGGAATAAACTCAAATGCTAAACGTTGTTCATTACATATTGACAGAAGTTGGTTTTCTTTCAAATACAGGTAGACTGAATTTGACCCCTCATTGTGCTTCTCTTTGCTGGATCTGGTTAACCTGTTATGGCTGCAATCCCAATACCGGGATCGATATGAAAACTACCAGTGAAAATAGAGGGCGCCAAATTCAAACCACAGAAATCTCATAATTACAATTCCGAAAACATACATGTGTCTTATATCATTTTAAAGCTATTCTCGTTGTTAATCCCACCAAAGTGTCTGCTTTCAAATAGGCTTTTCAGCAAAAGCACTACAAACGATAATGTTAGGTCTCCACCAAACCACAATAAGCACAGGCATTTTCCAGCGAAATATAGCATTCACAAAAACCAGAAATAAAGATAAAATTAATCACTAACCTTGAATTATCTTCATCAGACGACACTCATAGGACTTCATGTCACACAATACATGCATGTTTTGTTTGATAAAGTTCATATTTATATCAAAAAATCTGAGTTTACATTGGCTATTTAGGTTCACTAGTTCCAAAAACATCAAGTGATTTTGCATAGCCACATTGTTTCAACAGAAATACTCATCATAAGTGTAGATGATAATACAAGTTATACACATGGAATTATAGATATACCTCTCCTTAATGCAACCGCTGTGTCAGATTTCAAAAAAAGTTTATGGAAAAAGCAACACATGCAATAATCTGAGACGGCGCTCAGAACAGAAGCCAAATTAGCCGCCATGTTGGAGTCAACAGAAACCAGAAAATACATGACAAATGTTTCCTTACCTTAGATGAACTTCATCAGAATGCAGTCCTAGGAATCCCAGGTCCACAATAAATGCTTGACCTAACCTTTCTCAAACTCAACACTCTAATGTACATGTCCTCTTGCTCAGTTGTGCACCGGGGCCTCCCACTTCTCTTTCTATTCTGGTTAGCGCCAGTTTGCGCTGTTCTGTGAAGGGAGTAGTACACAGCGTTGTTCCAGTTATTCAGTTTCTTGATCAATTTGATGTTATTTTAATTGACAAATTCAATTTTCTTTAAAAAACAAGGACATTTCTAAGTGACCCCAAACTTATGAATGGTAGTGTAAGTATTCAGAACCTTTTATTCAGTACTTTGTTGAAGCACATTTGTGACTCATCACCTGGTTTTGGTTTTATGTAGCAACATTTGAATTTTTTTATTTATTTTTTTAACGTTGGTGAAAAGTCACTCAGACTCACAGCTGCAAAATGGTATGTCATACACTGTTTTATTTATTTTTATTTTTTAGGAATAATGGGAAAGTAATTCTGCTTTGAAAGTTGATACACCTGTGAACTTACTTTTGAGAAAAGGGCCTTTGAATGTTTTTGTACTACTATTGGAGAACCCTTCTTTGTCTACACCCATTCAGCATTGTTCACACCCTCTTAAGCTTTAGCTCCCCCCATGTCTTTAAGGATTCACATGTGAGGTCATGTGCTTAACAGTGAGTAGTGTAGTAAAGATTAAGGCTAAAAGTAGTAGTTGCCTACAAGAAGGAAAAAATCTAGGTGAACAGAAAGTGTTCAGATGTAAAGATACCTTAATAGAAAATTACTCAAGTAAAAGTCACCCAGTAAAATACTACTTGAGTAAAAGTATTTGTTTTTAAAAATACTTGGAATATTATTCCAATTCCTTAAACCAGACAGTCCATTTTTCTTTTGACGGATAGCCAGGGGCACACTCCAACACTCAGACATAATTTACAAACAAAGCATTTGTGTTTAGTGAGTCTGTGTGGTATTTCACAAAATAATGTTATTATATCAATATAATCAATATTTTGCTAAGTGGATGCATCTCTACAGAAGGTGTAAATGGTCACTTGCATGGTAGCAATATCAGAAATGGATATCGTCAATATAAATATACAGTATGTACACAAACCATATCAATAATGACAGTGATAGACGAGGTAGTTCTATGCATACAATCAGGGGTAAAGTGGCTGAGCAGCCTGTTTCTTTCCTGCCCTTGACTTTGGTGCAGGGAATGTGATGTCCATAGCCACTGTCGCAAAACCTCCTGATCTTCTCAAAAAGATGAGTTTGTTTAGCTGTGTCCAGTCCAGGTGGTGCTTGTACAGGCAGACCATCTATGGGGAGGAAGGATGTCAGTGTTGCGTAGCAGCTGAAACCTGGTCCTTGTCTGAGTCTGAACGCTCCTTGGCGACGACAGCTCCAGAGCACCGAAGCTGTAAAAAAGGAAATAACCAAACAAAAATTACAGCCTTGCACGTCATCAATTTACCTCCCTAAGTTTAGATAAGAAGAATGAATGCAATGAAAATGATATTCACCTGAAGTGCTGGTGTTGCTTGATCTGTGGCAGCAGCCTGAAGTACGGAGTCAGGTGTTGTTGCCAGCCATAGCTTTCCACCAGCACCGTACCATCCTCCAGTCCAAGCAGCCGTGGGATGTTGACCCCTGTCATAGTGCTGTCCATCACAACACCAGCAATCTCAGACAAAGTGTTCACTCTGGACTTTTTGAAGTGCTGCTTGATGAGGCTGACGCACCAGTCACGGGCAAACTTGGTGTTGCCTTTTAATCAGAAAGTGAAGGTCCAGACTGTGGTGAAGCTTGTGCATGGTCCGCCAGGCACAATACCAGAGCACAAACTTCTTGTTTTGGCCACTGCAGTTATCACAATTCAGGTCCACGCGTGTTTCCCCAACTGTAGTTGGTGAAGAAATGGTGCATGTAGTTGTTGACTGCGCTGCTACCTTTTTTTGCCTGCCTCCCATATATATATATTTTTGAGTGTATCTATCCTTCATTTTCCTTAATCAGTATAAAAGAGGAAATGTTGCTTACTTGTTGAGCAACATCAAAGCTGTAATGCATCCTGATCTCTTTGCTTGCTGGTTCAGTAGGGGCCCCCAGAGACAACTGCAGGTCTTTAACAGGTGGTCTTGCAGTCAGCAACCATTTTCTGGTAGACAGACCACTCACTCTGAACAAGCAGGAGATGCTGCTCTTGCTTCTTCAGCTTGGCTGACTTAACAGCTTCTGCCAGATTGGTAGATCTGAAGACTTCATAGTTGAACCTTTGGCACTGCCAACACAGGTCTGTCCTGGTCTTAGTGCTTGAGATGTGGGTCAGCAATTTTCTCCACAGATTCCTGAAGGAAGACAGCCCGACTACACGTACCTCTGGAAAATACAGGAAAATGTGAGATCAATAAAAGTAGTGCCAATCATGTTGGAGATCAATTAAATAATCAAAATGTGTTTATGCTTTACATACCAAGGGTTGTCATTGATTCCTTGTAGAGACGCCACACTGCTGCTTTTGTCACATGGGATGGCAGCAGCTTTCCACCAAAATGTTTGTGTCCTGGGTGGTGTCCTGGTAAAACTATGGCATTGTCCTCTGCGTGGTTGTTGAAGTTCACAACTCACTGCAGGTCCTCAAGCTTCAGGTGTAACTTGTGCTCGCTCGGGCCAGCTCTCTTTTTGATGGGAGGCAGTAGACCATTCTCCTTGTATGACTGGTGGAGGAGAGGCAGGAGTTCTACTGATACTGAAAGACAAATTTCAGATACTAACGTTAGACATGTCATACATGTAAGTTAGCTAGCAAGCCAGCCATCTAACTTCCGCTAACGTTAGCTAGCTAACAGCAAGCTTTAACTTGGTCTTTTGTTTAGACATACGCCTAGTTTCCTGAATCGGGCCACATTTGGCAGCGATTACAGCTTTTTGTCTTCTTGGGTATGACGCTACAAGCTTGGCACACCTGTATTTGGGGAGTTTCTCCCATTCTCTGCAGATGCTCTCAAGCCTCTGTAAGGTTTGATGGGGAGCGTTGCTGCACAGCTTTTTTTCAGGTTTCTCCTGAGATGTTCGATTGGGTTCAAGTCCGGGCTCTTCGTGTCCTAAAGCAACTCCTGCGTTGTCTTGGCTGAGTACTTAGGGCCGTTGTCCTGGAAGGTGAACATTCACCCCAGTCTGAGGTTTTGAGCGCTCTGGAGTTTTTTTAAATCAAGGATCTCTCTGTATTTTGGTCTGTTCACCTTTCCCTCAATCCTGATTAGTCTCCCAGTCTCTGACGCTGAAAAATGTCCACACAGCATGATGTTGCCAGCACCATGCTTCACCGTATGGATGGTGCCAGGTTTCCTCCACATGTGACGCTTGGCATTCAGGCCAAAGAGTTGAATCTTGGTTTCATCAGACCAGAAATTCTTGTTTCTCATGGTCTAAGAGTCGTTTGGTGCCTTTTGTCAAACTCCAAACGGGCTGTCGTGTGCCTTTTTACTGAGGAGTGGCTTCTGTCTGGCCACTCTACCATAAAGGCCTGAATGGTGAAGCGCTGCAGAGATTGTTGTCCTTCTGGAAGGTTATTCCATCTCTACAGAAGAACTCTGGAGCTCTGTCAGAGTGACCATCAGGTTGTTGGTCACCTCCCTGACCAAGGACCTTCTCCCCTGATTGCTCAGTTTGGCCGGGCGGCCAGCTCTAGGAAGAGTTTTGGTGGTTCTAAAGTTCTTCCATGTAAGAATGGAGAGAAGGAAAGGGGGGATTCGGTGTCAGTTGTTCAACTGAACGCATTCAAATGAAATGTGTCTTCCGCATTTAACACAATCCTTCTGAGGTGTGGGGGGCTGCCATAATCAACATCCACATCTTCGGCACCAGGGGAACAGTGGTTTAATTGCCTTGCTCAGGGGCAGAATGACAGAATTTTACCTTGTCAGCTCGGGGATTCGATACAGCAACCTTTTGGCTACTTGGCCTACGCTCTAACCACTAGGCTACCTGCTGATGGATGCCAATGTGTTCTTGGGGACGTTCAATGCTGGAGACATTTTTTGGTAGCCTTTCCCAGATCTGTGCCTCGACAGAATCCTGTCTCGGAGCTCCACAGACAATTCCTTTGACCTCATGGCTTGATTTTTGCTCTGACGCACTGTCAACTATGGGACTTTACATAGACAGGTGTGTGCCTTTTCAAATCATGTCCTATCAATTGAATTTTACCACAGGTGGAGTCGAATCAAGTTGTAGGATCATCTCAAGGATGACCAATGGAAGCAGGATGCACCTGAGCTCAGTTTCGAGTCTCAGCAAAGGGTCTGAATACTTATGTAAATAAGCGATTTCTGTTTTATTTTTAATACATTTACAAACATTTCTTAACCTGTTTTCACTTGGTCATTATGGAGTTTTGTGTGTAGATTGGTGAGGACATTTTATTTATTTATCAATTTTAGAATATGGCTGTAACGTAACAAAATGTGGAAAAAGGAGGGGTCTGAATACTTTCTGAATGGGCTGTGTATATATTAGAGGTCGACAGATTAATCGGAATGGCCGATTTATTAGGGCCGATATCAAGTTTTCATAACAATCGGAAATCGCGAATGCAGTAAGCCAAGGTAAGTTGTTAGCTAGCATTAAACGTATCTTATAAAAAACAATCAATCATAATCACTAGTTAACTACACATGGTTGATGATATTACTAGATATTATCTAGCGTGTCCTGCGTTGCATATAATTTGACTGAGCATACAAGTATCTTAGTATCTGACTGAGCTGTGGTAGGCAGAACTATGCACGTAAACATTCATTCAAACCAGCACTTTCGTGCGTTTTGCCAGCAGCTCTTCGTTGTGCGTCAAGCATTGCGCTGTTTATGACTTCAAGCCTATCAACTCCCGAGATGAGGCTGGTGTAACCGAAGTGAAATGGCTAGCTAAAGTGAAACGGAAGCTATACTGTTACACTGGCAATACTAAAGTGTCTATAAGAACATCCAATAGTCAAAGGTTAATGAAATACAAATGGTATATAGAGGGAAATCGTCCTATAATTCCTATAATAACTACAATCTCAAACTTCTTACCTGGGAATATTGAAGACTCATGTTAAAAGTAACCACCAGCTTTCATACGTTCTCATGTTCTGAGCAAGGAACTGAAACGTTAGCTTTCTTACATAGCAAATATTGCACTTTTACTTTCTTCTCCAACACTTTGTTTTTGCATTATTTAAACCAAATTGAACATGTTTCATTATTTATTTGAGGCTAAATTGATTTTATGGATGTATTATATTAAGTTAAAATAAGTCTTCATTCAGTATTGTTGTAATTGTCATTATTACAAATAAAAAAATATTTAAAAAATCGGCCTATTTAATCGGCATCGTTTTTTTTTTTGGGTCCTCCAATAATCGGTATCGGCGTTGGAAAATAATAATCGGTCGACCTCTAGTGTGTATATGGCCTACAGCAGAGCCATATACTGTATGTATATCTGTTGCTGTGTGCTCACATGTGGAGTGAATGGGACATGGGTTATTCTTGGAGAAAGTTATATTTTAAAATAGAGCTCATCTCTTCTATTTTGAGCATTATTTGGAAATGGTAAACATCTTACCTGCATCAGTCTATGTAGGAGAATTTGAAAAAGTAACTTTTTGGCGCTCTTTTAAACTGCTTGAACACAATCTTACAACATACGTGTGTTAAATAGACATATTTATGAAAGTCAAGTATTGAGGGGGTTATGACTGGCAGAGATATAAACATTTTATTTATTCATATTTCGGCAAAATGACATCCATATCTGTCATTTCCACAGTAACGGTGCCAGCCCTAACACACGCTCAAGGTCATGCACACACACGCAAGGTCATGCACACACACAGAGTCCTGGCCCGGTAATCTTCAACATGAGGCGGCAGGGTAGCCTAGTGGTTAGAGCGTTGAACTAGTAACGGAAAGGTTGCAAGTTTGAATCCCCGAGCTGACAAGGTACAAATCTGTCGTTTTGCCCCTGAACAAGCAGTTAACCCACTGTTCGTAGGCCGTCATTGAAATTAAGAATTAAAGGTAAAGGTATAAAGGTAAAATAAAAATGAGCGGTCCTGTCTCACGTTTGCACTCAGCTATGTAACTAGACTTGCCCGGGAACTGCTCTTCTCACGTTTTACTAATGGTTCCGACATATTGCTCTTGATATTTTTGCTTTACCCAAACTGCAACACTGATGCAGGATAACTACTCCTAACTACCAGGGGGTAAGAAAAAAGCTGCATGGAGGGAATAGGATAGAAACCAAATGTTTTCGTCAGTGAAAAACTACCCCAAATGTCAGCTGTTGTTTTTTCCCCTGTCAAAGATGCAGAAAATAAAATCAACAACTGACTTTTATCTGCTAATGCAAGCAGGCACAAACATCACATTCTAATTGGCAGAGAGTGATGAAATTAGTTGTCATCCTATTCCTTGCCTCTGGACATATGCACCGGAAAAGATCGACAGACAGAGCGGGAGGGAGTAAAGGGGGCTGGAGAGAGGGATAGACGGGAGGGTCCAGTCGCGTCTGTAGGCTTGTGTTAGCATGATCGCTACGTGTCTGCGGGCCTAGCCCTCTAGCCCGGTCTAACACAGGGACCTAGCCTAGGCTGATAGCGTAGCCTAGTGCCATGAAGTGTCACTTTCCATCCTGGTCCCAGCTCATATGGTCAGCGATATGGCTAACAAACAAAACCCTGGCCGCCTGAGTAAACCTGGAGGTGTTTGTGTAAGTGTTCATTTTGTCACCCATTTTAGATTTAGTTTGTCTGATCTTCGTCTTTATTATAATATTTTTTTGTCTTAGTCCCATTTTACTGATTTAATCCTTCTTGGTTTTCGTTGTTATCAGTCAACTAAATTAAAAAAGCGGACCGACTCGGTGTTGCACAACAAAGATGAATGAATCGCAGCGCACATGGGAAAATAGAGCTTCTGATGAGATCCAAGCAAAATTGGCCTACATGAAAGTAAGCGAGTAAATATTGTTTCTAAATTCAGCAAAAAAAAGAAACGTCCCTTTTTCATGACCTTGTCTTTCAAAGATAAATATTTAGATTTGTATTAATTATCTTCACAGATCTTCATTGCAAAGGGTTTAAACACTGTTTCCCATGCTTGTTCAATGAACCATAAACAATTAATGAACATGCACCTGTGGAACAGTCGATAAGACACTAACAGTTTACAGACGGTAGGCAATTAAGGTCACAGTTATGAAAACTTAGGACACTAAAAAGGCCTTTCTACTGACTCTGAAAACACCAAAAGAAAGATGTCCAGGGTCCCTGCTCATCTGCGTGAACATGCCTTAGGCATGCTGCAAGGAGGCATGAGGACTGCAAATGTGGCCAGGGCAATAAATTGCAATGTCCGTACTGTGAGACGCCGCAGACAGCGCTACAGGGAGACAGGACAGACGGCTGATCATCCTCGCAGTGGCAGATCACGTGTAACAACACATGCACAGGATCGATACATCCGAACATCCCACCTGCGGGACAGGTACAGGATGGCAACAACAACTGCCCGAGTTACACCAGGAACGTACAATCCTTCCATCAGTGTTAAGACTGTCCGCAATAGGCTGAGAGAGGCTGGGCTAAGGGCTTGTATGCCTGTTGGAAGGCAGGTCCTCACCAGACATCATGGGCAACAACATCGCCTATGGGCACAAACCCACTGTCGCTGGACCAGACAGGACTGGCAAAAAGTGACATCCTCCTCCCTCATGTGGTACCCTTCCTGCAGGCTCATCCTGACATGATCCTCCAGCATGACAATGCCACCAGCCATACTGCTCGTTCTGTGCGTGATTTCCTGCAAGACAGGAATGTCAGTGTTCTGCCTTGGCCAGCGACGAGCCCGGATCTCAATCCAATTGAGCACATCTGGGACCTGTTGGATTGGAGGGTGAGGGCCCCCCCCCTCCCCTTGGTTCAGGGACACATTGCTCCATTTCTGCTATTCACATGTCTGTGGAATTTTTTCACTGTATGTCTCAGTTGTTGAATCTTATCTTCATACAAATATTTACACATGTTAAGTTTGCTGAAAATAATTACAGTTGACAGTGAGAGGATGTTTTTTTTTTTGCTGAGTTTAGTTGAGGTTAATTACAAGTGAAGTGTCCTGGCTTTGCATCATTTCAAAAGATTGATGATTGACTGTCAATTCTGCCAATGAGAAGATTGCATGTAATGATTGGACAAAACAGCAGAAGACAAGCTTCATGTCAAATTCATTTCCATTACTCTCACATGGAATTTTGTAGACTAAAATGAAAAAAGTAATAGGTATTGTTTTTTTTTTCAGGGTGTCTTGTTATCATCATGGTTTTAGTCAGGAAAAATAGGTTGTTGACGAGTGTTTTGTTCATCATAGTTATTGTTGATGAAATTAAACTGATGTTTTGCGCGTGGAGTAGCCGTGTGTTCTGGGTAGTGCTGAGCAATTAGTTATTTTTGAAGTCTGTTTCAGTTTGGTTTTTGATTATGCTTTTTACATTTATTTACATTTATTTTATAGCTTTTTCCATTGAAATTCCAAAGATAAATATTCAGAACATTCATATGCCACAACATTGAAAACATTCCATTGTCTTATTCCTTTTTGGGGGGGTGACTTGATTATTTAATTCCTTAATCCTCATCTCATCTCTGCTCAGGCAGTAGCAGCCAGCCAGACAACTATCTAACGTTCTCTGTGCTCTTCAACGAGTCATCCTATTTAGCTAGGCTAGCTAGTAGCTGCCCATGCTGAAGAGCTGTCTGACAAAATCACAATTGTTGTAGTTCTTCAATGTAGATAGGGCATACTTTAAAGACGGCTAATTACCAAGAAGTACAACTATCAATAGAGTAGAGCTTCCTCACGATAGGCCTGGGCGATATGGCCAAAATATCATATGATGGTATTTGACAATATTTTAATGTTTTTGAATAATGAAAGTTCTAAGTATGCTTTCTTTATGAGTAGTTCATTACCCTAGGGTTGCAACACATACATTACATTCTGATTTGTTTTATACTGTTAGATTTAAGTCTAAAAAAAAAATGTTTTTATGCTTTCTCATCGATTTCTGCGTTTCCTACATAAAATCAAAATAAATCAGCCAAGACCTCTAGAAAAATAAATTGTATACCCCAACAAGTCTGGTTCATCCTTAAAAGCAATTTCCAAATGCCTGAAGGTACCATGTTCATCTGTTCAAACAATAGTACCCAATTATAAACACCATGGGACCACGCAGCCGTCCTACCACTCAGGAAGGAGACGCGTTCTGTCTACTAGAGATGAACATACTTTGGTGCGAAAAGTGCAAATCAATCTCAGAACAACAGCAAAGGACCTTGTGAAGATGCAGGAGGAAACCGGTACAAAAGTATCTGTATCCACAGTAAAACATGTCCTATATCGACATAACCTGAAAGGCCGCTCAGCAAGGAAGAAGCTACTGCTCCAAAACCACCATGAAAAAGCCAGACTATGGTTTGCAACTGCACATGGGGACAAAGATCGTACTTTTTGGAGGAATGTCCTCTGGTCTGATGAAGCAAAAATAGAACTGTTTGGCCATAAAGACCATCGTTATGTTTGGAGGAAAAAGGGGGAGGCTTGCAAGCTGAAGAACACCATCCCAAAAGTGAAGCATGGGGGTGGCAGCATCATGTTGTGGGGGTGCTTTGCTGCAGGAGGGACTGGTGCACTTCACAAAATAGCCGGCAACATGAAGGAAAATGTTGCTTCAATATAGCCACATCATCTCAAGACATCAGTGAAAGCTTGGTTGCAAATGGGTCTTCCAAATGGACAATGACCTCAAGCATACTTCCAAAGTTGTGGCAAATTGGCTTAAGGACAACAAAGTCAAGGTATTGGAATGGCCATCACAAAGCCCTGACCTCAGTCCCATAGAAAATTTGTGGGCAGAACTGAAAACGCGTGTGCGAGCAAGGCCTACAAACCTGACTCCGTTACACCAGCTCTGTCAGGAGGAATGGGCCAAAATTCACCCAACTTATTGTGGGAAGCTTGTGGAATTCTACCCAAAACGTTTGACCCAAGTTAAACAATTTAAAGGCAATGCTACCAAATACTAATTGAGTGTATGTAAACTTCTGACCCACTGGGAATATGTTGAAATAAATAATTCTCTCCACTATATTTCTGACATTTCACATTCTTAAAATAAAGTGGTCATACTAACCGATCTAAGACAGGGAATTTTTACTCTGATTAAATGTCAGGAATTGTGAAAAACTGAGTAAATAATGTATTTGGCTCAGGTGTATGTAAACTTCCGACTTCAACTGTAAATAGCTAACATATTCATGCTTTTCCGTTTTGTGTTACAGCCTGAATGAATTAGATCATGATTTCTCACCCAACAACACCCAATACCACATAATGACATTGTTAAAACATGTTTTTAGACATTTTTGCAAAATCATTAAATGAAATAGAGATCAATTTACATACATTTTCGCAACCCTGAGTCAATACATGTTAGAATCACCTTTGGCAGTGATTACAGTGCTTAATCTTTATGGTTAAGTCTCTAAGAGCTTTACCCATCTGGATTGTACAATATTTGCTCTTTTTTTTTCTTTCACATTTCTTCAAGCTCTGTCATATTAGTTGTTGATCATTGCTAGACAACCATTTTCAAGTATTTTCCATTGATATTCAAGCAGATTTAAGTCAGAACTGTAACTAGGCCACTCAGGAACATTCAGTGTCATCATGGTAAGCAACTCCAGTGTATATTTGGCCTTGTGTTTTAAGTTAAAAGGTGGAAAGCAGCTGAAAGGTGAATTCATCTCCCAGTTGCTGGTGGAACGCAAACAGAACCAGGTTTTCCAATAGGATTTTGCCTGTGCTAAGCTCCATTCTGGTTTTTTTGTTATCCAGAAAAACTTCAGTCCTTAACGATTTAAAAGCATACCCATAAAGTGTTTACAGCCACCACTGTGGTTGAAAATATGGAGAGTGGTACTCAGTAATGTGTTGTATTGGATTTGCCACTTTTTTAGTACGTTGTTGCAAACAAGATGCATGTGTTGGAATGTTTTTGTTCACTACAGGCTTCCTTATTTTCAGTCTGTCAATTTCAAGTAAAGTTAGTAAAGAAATAAAACAACAGTAAAAAGACATTTGAAAAAAAGAGTAGCAAGGCTATATACAGACACCTGTTTGTCAGGCTTATTGAGGTAGGATGTACATGTAGGTATCATTAAAGTGACTATGTATATATGATGAACAGAGAGTAGCAGAAGTGTAAAAAGAGTGGTTGGCAGGTGGTGGGACACAGTGCAGATAGCCCGGTTAGCCTCTGTGCGGGAGCACTGGTTGGTCGGGCCATTTAGGTAGTATGTACATGAATGCATAGTTAAAATGACTATGCATATAAGATAAACAGAGAGTAGCAGCAGCGTAAAAGAGAGGTTGGGGGGGAGGCACACAATGCAAATAGTCCACGTAACCATTTGGTTACCTGTTCAGGAGTCTTGTGGCTTGGTGGTAAAAACTGTGGAGAAATCTTTTTGTCCTAGACTTGGCACTCCGGTACTTGGCACTTGCCATGCGGTAGTAGAGAGAACAGTCTACGGCTGGGGTCTTTGACAATTTTTAGGGCCTTCCTCTGACACCGCCTGGTGTAGAGGTCCTGGATGGCAGGCAGCTTTGCCCCAGTGATGTACTGGGCTGTACGCACTACCCTCTGTAGTGCCTTGCGGTCGGGGTCCAAAGCAATTGCCGTACCAGGCAGTGATGCAACCGGTCAGGATGCTCTCTGTTGCAGCTGTAGAACATTTTTGAGGATCTCAGGACCCATGCCAAATCTTTCTAGTTTCCTGAGGGGGAATAGGCTTTGTCGTGCCCTCTTCACGACTGTCTTGGTGTGTTTGGACTAATCTAGTTTGTTGTTGATGTGGACACCAAGGAATTTGAAGTTCTCAACCTGTTCCACTACAGCCCCGTCGATGAGAATGGGGATGTGCTCAGTGCTCCTTTTCCTGTAGTCCACAATCATCTCCTTAGTCTAGGTTACGTTGAGGGATAGGTTGTTATTCTGGCACCACTCGGCCAGGTCTCTGACCTCCTATAGGCTGTCTCGTCGTTGTCGGTGATCAGGCCCACCATTGTTGTCATCAGCAAACTTTAATTTGGTTCGTATTGTGGAGTAACTACAATGTTGTTGATCCATCCTAGTTTTCTCCTATCACAGCCATTAAACTCTGTAACTGTTTTAAAGTCACCATTGACCTCATGGTGATATCCCTGAGTGGTTTCCTTACTTTCCGGCAACTGAGTTAGAAAGATTGCCTGTATCTTTATAATGACTGAGTGTATTGATACACCATCCAAAGTGTATTTAATAACTTCACAATGCTCAGAGGGATATTCAATGTCTGCTTTTTATTTTTTTACCCATCTACCAATAGGTGCCCTTCTTTGTTAGGCATTGGACAATCTCCCTGGTCTTTGGTTGAATGTATGTTTGAAATTCACTGCTCGACTGAGGGATCTTACAGATAATTGTATGTGTTGGTTATAAAGATGAAGTAGTCATAAGAATCATGTTAAACACTAGTATTGTACACAGAGTCCACGTAGCTTAATATCTGACTTGTTAATTTTAAGCAACATTTTACTCCTGAACTTATTTAGGCTTGGCATAGCAATAGAGTTGAATACTTTTTGACTCAAGACATTTCAGATTTTAATTTTGAATTAATTTGTAAGCATTTAGAGAACATAATTCCACTTTGACATGATGGGGTAGTGTGTAGGCTAGTGACAACAAATCTCAATGGAATCCATTGTAAAGTAAGGCTGTAACACACCAAAATATGGACAAAGGCAAAGGTGTGAATACTTTCTGAAGTCGCTGTAGACGCACAGTGCCAGTCTAAAGTTTGTACACACCTACTCATTCAAGGGTTCTTCTTTATTTATACTATTTTCTACATTCTACATAGAATAATAGGGAAGACAAAATATGAAATAACACATATGGAATTCTGTAGTCACGAAAAGAGTTAAACACTGTCGTTCCTTTGAGGGTAGGCCAGTGCCCCCAAAAAAAAAAAAAAAAAAAAAAAAAAATCTACATTTATTACATTTAAACTTCAGGCTGTAACATAACAACATGTGGAAAGTGAAAGGGTTTGACTACTTTCTGAAGGCACTGTAGCTACGTTTGATCTGACTCTTAGTACATTGAGCAAGCTACCGTAGCTATCCAGCTAACTAGTGATTAGCATTAGTAGCTAACAAGATTTATTTTAACCAAAACTTGCAAAGAAAATACACACTAGTGGACAGCAGTTTGCAAGACAGTAAGATACAAAACGAATAGTGTAATTGTAGAATGCTTGTGGAAAGCAGCATGTTACATACAACATCTTGTTGCATCTACAAGTGGGGCAAAAAAGTATTTTAGTCAGCCACCAATTGTGCAAGTTCTCCCACTTAAAAAGATGAGAGAAGCCTGTAATTTTCATCAGAGGTACACATCAACTATGACAGACAAAATTAGATTTTTTTTCACCAGAAAATCACATTGTAGGATTTTTAATAAATGTATTTGCAAATTATGGTGGAAAATAATTATTTGGTCAATAACAAAAGTGTATCTCAATACTTTGTTATAT
Organism: Oncorhynchus tshawytscha; assembly: GCF_018296145.1. Lineage (NCBI taxonomy): Eukaryota > Metazoa > Chordata > Actinopteri > Salmoniformes > Salmonidae > Oncorhynchus > Oncorhynchus tshawytscha. The sequence goes on along the minus strand of NC_056429.1, from coordinate 43,806,253 downwards.
ACCCTTTTTTGGCAATGACAGAGGTGAAGACTAGCAGAAAACGTTTGACAAGGTTTTCACACACTGTTGCTGGTATTTTGGCCCATTCCTCCATGCAGATCTCCTCTAGAGCCGTGATGTTTTGGGGCTGTTGCTGGGCAACACAGACTTTCAACTCCCTCCAAAGATTTTCTGGAGACTGGCTAGGCCACTCCAGGACCTTGAAATGCTTCTTACGAAGCCACTCCTTTGATGCCCGGGCGGTGTGTTTGGGATCATTGTCATGCTGAAAGACCCAGCCACGTTTCATCTTCAATGCCCTTGCTGATGGAAGGAGGTTTTCACTCAAAATCTCATGATACATGGCCCCATTCATTCTTTCCTTTACACGGATCAGTCGTCCTGGTCCCTTTGCAGAAAAACAGCCCCAAAGCATGATGTTTCCACCCCCAGCAATCTTTGTCCTCCAAACACGACGAGTTGAGTTTTTACCAAAAAGTTATATTTTGGTTTCATCTGACCATATGACATTCTCCCAATCTTCTTCTGGATCATCCAAATGCTCTCTAGCAAACTTCAGACGGGCCTGGACATGTACTGGCTTAAGCAGGGGGACACGTCTGGCACTGCAGGATTTGAGTCCCTGGCGGCGTAGTGTGTTACTGATGGTAGGCTTTGTTACTTTGGTCCCAGCTCTCTGCAGGTCATTCACTAGGTCCCCCCGTGTGTTTCTGGGATTTTTGCTCACCGTTCTTGTGATCATTTTGACCCCACCGGGTGAGATCTTGCGTGGAGCCCCAGATCGAGGGAGATTATCAGTGGTCTTGTATGTCTTCCATTTCCTAATAATTGCTCCCACAGTTGATTTCTTAAAACCAAGCTGCTTACCTATTGCAGATTCAGTCTTCCCAGCATGGTGCAGGTCTACAATTTTGTTTCTGGTGTCCTTTGACTGCTCTTTGGTCTTGGCCATAGTGGAGTTTGGAGTGTGACTGTTTGAGGTTGTGGACAAGGTGTCTTTTATACTGATTACAAGTTCAAACAGGTGCCATTAATACAGGTAATGAGTGGAGGACAGAGGAGCCTCTTAAAGAAGAAGTTACAGGTCTGTGAGAGCCAGAAATCTTGCTTGTTTGTAGGTGACCAAATACTTATTTTCCACCATAATTTACAAATAAATTAATTAAAAATCCTACAATGTGATTTTCTGGATTTTTTTCCCTCATTTTGTCTGTCATAGTTGAAGTGTTCCTATGATGAAAATTATAGGCCTCATCTTTTTAAGTGGGAGAACTTGCACAATTGGTGGCTGACTAAATACTTTTTTGCCCCACTGTATCTGACCATGCAGACTGCATGAAATGAACGGCGAGCAACTGCTCTCTCCTTGAGTGATAGAGGCAGGGCTTTGTGTGGGAAGCATCATGCAGCAGGAGGGGGAGAAAGACTACTCAAGTAGCAAACGTAGTAAACTTTAAAAACTGACACAAGCTGGCGTTGCATATTACATTTAACAAACCAAACATTGAAATATCGTTATTGAAGGAAAAGTTGAAACCCAAACCGGTCCGTGCATCAATACGAATATATAGTCAAATACGGTATACCGCCCAGCCCTACCTCACTAACTGTCTCTGCCTCTCGTCACTGTATACTTAAGCAATAAGGCACAAGGCCAATATACCATGGGTAAGGGATGTTATGCATGACGCAACACGGATTGCCTGGTTTCAGGCCTTAGCTGTGGTATATTGACCATATACCACAAACCCCCGAGGTGCATTATTGCTATTATAAACTGGTTACCAATGTAATTTAGAGCAGTAAAAATAAATGTTTTGTCATACCCTTAGTATATACTGTATGATTTTCCATGGCTGTCAGCCAATCAGTATTCAGGGCTCGAACTACTCAGTTTATAAATTGCTTTATCATGCGGTCTCTGTCCGGGGCTGGGAAGAACATGGCAGGCAGTGCATGCGCAATGCATTATGGGCATTGTAGTTAATACATTTTCTGCTTTTTATTTAATTTTTTTATTTCACCTTTTCGACCAGGTATGCCAGTTGAGAACAAGTTCTCATTTCCAACTGCAACCTGGCCAAGATAAAACAAAGCAGTACGACAAAAACAACAGAGTTACACATGGGATAAACAAACGTACAGTCAATAACACAATAGAAAAATCTGTATACAGTGTGTACAAATGAAGTAAGGCAATAAATAGGCCAATAGTGGCAAAGGAATTACAATTGAACAATTTACACTGCAGTGATAAATGTGCAGGTAGAAATACTGGTGTGCAAAAGAGCAGAAAAACAAATATGGGGATGAGTTAGGTAGTTGGTTGGATGGGCAATTTACAGATGGGCTCTGTACAGCTGCAGCCATCGGTAAGCTGCTCTGACAGCTGATGCGTAAAGTTAGTGAGGGAGATATGTCTCCCACTTCTGTGTTTTTTGCAATTCGTTCCAGTAATTGGAAACAGAACTGGAAGGAAGGCGGCCAAAGGGGGTGTTTGCTTTGGGGATGACCAGTGAAATATACCTGCTATAGTAACCAGTGAGCTGAGATAAGGAGGAGCTTTACCTAGCAAAGACTTAAAGATGACCTGGAGCCAGTGGGTTTGGCGACGAATATGTAGCAAGGGACAGCCAATGAGAGCATACAGGTCACAGTGGTGGGTCGTGTATGGGTCTTTGGTGACAAAACGTATGGCACTGTGGTAGACTACATCCAATTTGCTGAGTAGAGTGTTGGAGGCTATTTTGTGACCAGCTCGAAAGGGCAGACACACTGAAATCTATCTGAGAAGTAGTTAGTGAACCAGGCGAGGCAGTCATTAGAGAAACCAAGGCTGTTGACTGCCCTCCAACTGCTCCTAGTTCTGTGCTGAACTAGGCTGAATATTTTCCTGTTGAAAAATACAACTTCCTATAGCATCCCACAGTTCGTTCTTGATTTGAATTCTCTAAGAAACGGCACGTTGAGGTCACAAAAAACCCTGAACTAAATGGAATTCAAATATTTGAACCGACGTTGGTCAATTACTTGTTTAATAACCCCCATAAAAAACATACATTTTGGGTAATTGCTCAGCACCAGTTATGCATTGTGTTGCGAGAATATAGTGTAGCCTGAGGCAGCGCAGACATTTTCAGCCAGGGCCTGGCCAGTCCTAAAGCTTAATGTAGGTGCTCCTTTTGAGAAAAAGGTTTGGCAACCACTCTCAGGACTATAGAAATATAGATCCATAGATCCAGCCCTTCAAACCAATGTCTGTGGGTGTCATATTCAATGGAAAGGTCTATGAAAGAGGGTTTGTCAGTGAATACCCATTCTATGGAAAGTGTAAGTATCATGCTGGCCAACATACCGATCTCTGATATTATTGGGTTTACAGTGCCTTAAAGTATTCACACCCCTTCATCTTTTTCAAAATGATCTGTAAGGTCCCCCAGTCGAGCAGTGAATTTCAAACACAGATTCAACCAGGGAGGTTTTCCAATGCCTCACAGAGAGGGGCACTTATTGGCTGATTGGTAAAAAATTAAATAAGAAGCAGACATTTGAATATCCCTTTGAGCGTGGTGAAGTTATTAAATACACTTAGAATGGTTTATCAATACACTCAGTCACTACAAAGATACGGGTTACCTTCCTAAGTCAGTTGCTGGAGAGGAAGGAAACCGCTCAGGGATTTCACCATGAGGTCAATGGTGACTTTAAAACAGTTACAGAGTGTAATGGCGGTGACAGAAGAAAACTGAGGGTGGATCATCAACATGGTTGTTAACGCTTTCTATTCAGGACGTAAATTATCTTTGGGGAAAATCCAACTCAACACATCAGTGAGTCACACTCTTCATATTTTCAAGCATGGTGGTGGCTGCATGGGTATGCTTGTCATCAGCAAGGTCTAGGGAGTTTTTTTAGGATAAAAAGAAACGGAATATAGCTAAGCACAGGCAAAATCCTAGAGGAATCCCTGTATCAGTCTGCTTTCCAATAGACAATGGGAGACGCATTGTGACTTGTTTCAGGAAACTATGCGTATGTTGCGGGTCACTAAGTCACAGGAGAGCCATTTGAAAGTTAACTTTTTTATTTGTCATCAAAATGTTTTTTTGTTGTTGGTATAAATGCCTTCTGGAACGTGAACTATAATGTGCCTTAACATACTTCTATGCCATCTGTAAATACAAATAAAATGTTTAATTACGAGCCTAGTTGGTTTAGCCACGGAAAAAGTGGGCAACTTTCCTGCTAGCCATGATTGGCTGAGATAATGAGTGGGCTGGACATGCGAGAGACGAGTTCAGATTGGTCTCCCATGTAGCGGGCTTCTGTCTATAATATGAGCTGGGCAACCAAGGCATCCATGACAGAGCGAGAGAAGTGTCCATCCATGTATACAGGTAAGAGTCTAGCTAACGTTAGCTGGCTGGCTCGCTAGCTAACGTTACATGTATGATCTGTGTAGTAATGTTATTCGTATCTCAGAGCCATTTGCATTGCTTGTTATAGCCTATTGTTAGCTAGCTAACATTGAACCTGGTTGGTTAGCTACCTGCAGATTCATGCAGTGTTGTAACGTTATGAGTTGGGATTATGGTTCATTGTTTAGCTAGCTACATGTCTAAACAAAAGACTCCATTATTAAAGTAACCATTTCAATAGACTGTTCATGATGTCACTGCGACAACTGTTGATAGCCAGAGCGAATTTACCAGCAACGTCTATCTACTCTGATTTCAGTGCACTCTCGTCTGAGTGTGCCAGAGTGCAGAATCACTGACAAATTGCCGAACACTCAACACCTGTTGAATATGGCCTGTGTCATTAAACGTTGACAAAAAAGTGTAATTAAATTGTTGCCAGCAATACAGTCCCAGTCACCAATGCTCTGGATAACATAAATTGTCCGTTCTGAAATTCAATCGTACAACGCTCTGAGTTTACGAACGCCCAGAAAACACTCCAGATGTAAATTGACGAACACACCCATACTATAAACCAGCCTTAGTCTTGAAATCTTTGGTTGTTTAGTACATGGCCTCACATGTGAATCATTAAAGAGATGAGTGCTAAAGCTTAAGAGGGTGTGAACGATGCTGAATGGTTGTCGACAAAGAAGAGCTCTCCATTAGGTGTACCAAATTATTCAAGGGCCATTTTCTCAAAAGTGAGGTTAGTTTATTAACTTTCAAAGCAGTATTACTTTCCCATAGTTAATTAACTGTAGTGTATGATAAACACTTTTCTAGCTCTGAGTCTCTACTTTGATCCAATGTAAAAAAAACACTGCTTCAAATTTTGCTACATAAGCCCGACTCGAGCTGGTCGGTCACAATTCACCATTCAGCAGGACAATAACCTAAAACACTAGTCCAACTATACACTGGAGTTGCTTACCAAGACAACATTGCATGTTCCTGTGTGGCCTAGTTACAGTTTTGAATTAAATCGGCTTGAAAATCTATGGCAAGACTTGAAAATGGCTGTCTTGCAATGATCAACAACCAACTTGACAGAGCTTGAAACATTTTTTTGACGAATAATGTGCAAATACATTTCCGGTGTGCAAAGCTCTTCGAGATGTAGTCAGAAAGACTCGTTGCTGTAATCGCTGCTAAAGGTGATTCTAACATGCATTGACTCAAGGGTGTGAATAATTATTTAAATAAGATATTTATGCATTTCATTTTCAATACATTTTCAAAAATGTCTAAAACATGTAATCACTTTGTCTTTATGGGGTACACAACAAATTGTGGAATAAGTCAAGGGGTATGAATACTTTCTGAAGGTGCTATATCATCTTGACTCTTCTGGTTTTAAGATTACACAAACACAGGCAGCCATTTTCCACCTGTTATTGAAAAATGGTACGAAATGTACTTGTCTGTATTAATTGCTAGGCTATAATGTTTGTTTCATGTTTCATTGAAACAAAACGGAAATAGACCACATTGACAGACAGTCATTCGTTTTTTTATTTTTATCAGATACGACTAGCTAGCTGTCATCCTTTTATGATTTGCAATCATAGTTTGTCTTTACAAACACAAGTGGAATGTGTTTGTTTGTCAAGTGATCATTAGCATCCTCCTTGGCCTTCCATCTCCAGACATCAAACAGAGACGGTCATACTCACCGCTAACTATGCTGCCTTCCGCTGTCAGCCACCTGCAGGAGTGACGGCAGCGGGACAAAAGGCCTCCCACCACTCAATGTCCTCAGAGCTGGTCTGAAGAGGACAGGACAATGGGCTGATAGGTGGCCTTAGCATTTACACATGTGCCAACTAGTGTGAACAACCGAGGAAAGGAGGCGGAGAAGCCTGACACCTGCGTGCACTTTAGGGCCTCGGCTCAATGGCAGACATTTGTACTGTATGGGTGGTGAGGTGAGGTGGGTTGGGTTGGGCAACTGAGAGGAGAGGGTGGATGGAGAGGAGCATACATGCATGCACAGTTTACACACACACACACACACACTGGAGAGTTGTGTGTGCGTTTTGTGTGTAGAGGAGAGGTGCTAGAGTGAGGCCACCATTGAGATGGAGACAGAGGAGATAGTATTGTAGTGAGACTGGAGGGCTTCCAGCTTTAATGGGCTGACTAAGTCCTGTTGGCCCAGGAGACCGAGGCCAGATACTTCAAAGCTAGGTGGGGAAGGATGGAGGCAACAAAAGCCATAACACACACACACACATTGTGGGCTGGTGAGCTAGTTTGTGTGGGCAGGCAGGGGTTTATAACTCAAGCAGGCCTCCCATGCAGCCAGGCAGGCAGCGCCATTTGTGTTGTGCTATTTACTTCTGCTGGGAAATAATGATTAGCCTATAAACCTGTGTGTGGAAAATGTAAAGGAGGCCTATTTATAGTGGGAGAGAGAGCAGTAGAAATATGGATCGCTGCTCTGTGGCCTGCCTCTTCCTTAAGGCCTCAGCACTTTTCTCTCTTCTTTCTCGCGCTCTCTCATCTTCTCCCTACTCTGTGCTCCCTCCGGTTGGAGAGGGTGAAGGTTTAAGGAAGAAGGGATGAAGAAGGAAGAGAGACTAGTGTGTTAGTATCCAATTCTTTACCAGTTGAATATCGCAATCGGGTCAATGTGATATTTTTTCTTTGTTCCCCTCTTAGTTAGATCATTTCTTTCACTATCATATCTGATTAACATCCGTTGTTGAATTCTGATTGAGAACTTTTGGAAGTGGGAAGTGTTTGACTGTGTCTGTGTTGCTAACTGTTCTGTGAAGCCAGTTTCAAAGCCTCCTCTCCTCTCACACCCAGAGAGACAATGAGGTTTCTCTATTTCTTATTCCATTACATCCTGAGATGCCAATTGAAAGACCGCTGGTGGTGGAACCAACACACACACACACACACACACACAGTTATGTCTGTACTAATGATTTTAATAGTGATTTAAAATAAGTGGGAGAATGTAAAATATGTCTCACTTCTTTAATATCCCGAGCCTGCCTTCGTTAGTTTGTGGCTTCAGTCAAAGCCTCGCTGAGCCGAGCAGCGTTATAATCAGTTCAGATGAGGCATGGGCCCATGGCTTTCATGAAGACTGACTCAAAGGTCCCTGCTTCTTGTAATCATGGACACCACTTCCACTGTCTTCTGTTGCTCAAAGGTGCCTTTGATTCACACAGATCCCATACTCAAATCACTGCTACAGTCACATCTCTATCTTTCTACTCCTCTCTTTTTAATTTTTTTTCTCTCTTTCTCTTTACTTAAGCCTCTACTCCCTCTTTCGTTCTCTCTTGCTCTGTATCTCTCACTTTACCTCCTCCCGCCATCCTTTCTATCTGTCCCCCTCTCTCTCTAACATATCCATGGGTCTGGGTTGTGTCGGGCGGAATGTTGCTCTCTTCTCTACACCTCCCTCCCATCTCTCCTTGATCCACTTTTTAATCCCCCTCCCTTTTTTGTTTTTCTTCCCTCTTTCTTGTAAATTAATAATGCAGATAGGAGGAAGTGGGGATGAAAGTGAAGCTAAAGCCGGTGTCCTCTCTCCCGGCGCTGCTCTCCATCACACTCTGAACCAGCTCATCAGGCGAACGAGGAGAGAGACTGGAGGAGGGAGAGGGTAGTGGTTTAGGTAACAGGGTTTGGGTAGGAAACTGAGGGTTGAAATGATGTATACTAGTTAGTGGTCCATGTCTTTGAAGCCAAAATTCAGAAAACATTGCTCAGAGATAATTTGAGTCAAGATGGGATTGAACATAGGTGGGATTGAAAAACAGTTGTATGGACCTTGTTAGAATAAGGAAACAGTATCTAGATGTAGACCTATCTTTCTTTGTTAGAAGATCTCTTTGAAGATTTATTTTGTTTCCCCAGAAATGTTTTGACTGCATTGGACTGTGAGTTTATGCTTGAGTGCTACATTGCTCACATTGTTTGCTCCTCCAGAGTGAGTGCTTGCCGTTAATTGTTCTTTCCTTGTTGGTGCAGCTCCCCTGGTCTGACGTAAACTAGCAGTCTTAATTGATCCTGTTAAGAGATGTAGAACCAAGATGCCTCGTGGGTATTTTGACAGGAGCCGGGTAAGGGAGAGGAGAGGTGCTAGAGTCAGCTCCCATCTGAAACATCAGCAGGAGAGGAGACTGATGTGTTAATAACCACTAGTGAGGGTGACTCGTGGCCCAAATAACACCCCTAGCCAAAATGTCAGGCTGGACCAACGTAGACACTCACAACATCCTCTAGCTTATGGACCACAGCAAGGGATCAAGAGGGGAGTGGTCCAGCTAGGGAAAAAAAGACCAAATCAGTTATGGGCATTTTATTTATAAAATGTTATTTTTAGTGTGGCGGAGTATGTCATTTAGCCATCTGTTTTATAAATGTACTCTCTATTTTTTTGATACAAGATTTAGGGTAAGCTGTCAGGCTTTGTTTAATTTATTCCTTGATCACTTCATTAAACAATGTCTGAGCAGATCACATTGTAAATAAAATCACGTTTGGATGGGGCACAGACTGAGCTGTTCTGACGGTATTATAGTCTCCCTCTCCAGCACTTGTGTATTTTTCATACCCCTAATTGGAAAAACCCTTTGCAATTTGAATGATGATAATTTGCTTGGATTTTTTTTTTAAAGGGCGATTGAACTTCATGATGTGGCCTTGTTCTTTATCAGTGCTCATTAAGAAATGCTAGCGGCCGTGACTGAAGGCAAACGCGAGTTGTCTTGAGGGTGTGGTTTGATGTGGATGTTTCTTGGGTGTGTCTATGCCATTTAATCACAATAAACAAGGCCAGAAATGAGTTTAGCGAGGTAAACTGAGCTAACTTTGCTATGGAGAGAACAAAGGAGAACTTCTCCCATCCTGACTCGCCATCTCAAGATGGTCAGCTAATTCAGTTCTTTCTGTAGTACAGTGAAATACCTTTTCCCAACAATGCGGTAATCGATAGCAGTAGTAAAAATATTATGCATATTTACTATGTATCAAATTAAATTTTATTTGTTACATACACATGGTTAGCAGATGTTAATGCGAGTGTAGCGAAATGCTTGTGCTTCTAGTTCCGACAATGCAGTAATAACCAACGAGCAACCTAACAATTTCACAACAACTACCTTATACACACACACAAGTGTAAAGGGATGAAGAATATGTACATAAAAATATATGATGTCAGCTAAACAGAAGAGATGAGCATGGACTTCAGGAAACAGCAGAGGGAGCACCTCCCTATCCACATCGACGGGACAGCAGTGGAGGAGGTGTAAAGTTTACATATCATTGACAAAGTGAAATAGTCCACGCACACAGACAGTGTGGTGAAGAAGGCGCAACAGCGCCTAAATGTCACCAATTCACAAATGCACAATTGAGAGCATTCTGTCGGGCTGTATCACCGCCTGGTACGGCAACTGCGCCGCCCACAACCGCAGGGCTCTCCAGAGGGTAGTGAGGTCTGCACAACGCATCACCGGGGGCAAACTACCTGCCCTCCAGGACACCTACAACACCCGATTTACAGGAATGCAAAGAAGATAATCAAGGACAATAACCACCCGAGCCACTGCCTGTTCATCCAGCTTCCATCCAGAAGGCGATGTGAGTACAAAGCTGGGACAGAGAGGTTGAAAAACAGCTTCTATCTCAAGGTTATCAGACTGTTAAAAAGCCATCACTAGCACAGAGAGGCTGCTGCCTACCTACAGACTTGATATCATTGGCCACTTTAATAAATGGAACACTAGTCACTTTAATAATGCCACTTTAAGAATGTTTACTTATCTCCCATTAGTCATCTCATATGTAAATACTGTGTCCTTCGCTATCTTTTCTTTACTATCTATTACATCTTAGCCGCTCTGTCACTGCTCATCCATATGTTTTTGTACTTACAGTGGGGAGAACAAGTATTTGATGCACTGCCGATTTTGCAGGTTTTCCTACTTACAAAGCATGTAGAGGTCTGTAATTTTTATCATAGGTACACTTTAACTGTGAGAGACGGAATCTAAAATCCAGAAAATCACATTGTATGATTTTTAAGTAATTAATTTGCATTTTATTGCATGACATAAGTATTTGATCACCTACCAACCAGTAAGAATTCCAGCTCTCACAGACCTGTTAGTTTTTCCTTAAGAAGCCCTCCTGTTCTCCACTCATTACCTGTATTAACTGCACCTGTTTGAACTCGTTACCTGTATAAAAGACACCTGTCCATACCATCAATCAAACAGACTCCAAACTCTCCACATTGGCCAAGACCAGAGAGATGTGTAAGGACATCAGGGGTAAACTTGTAGACCTGCACAAGGCTGGGATGGGCTATAGGACAATAGGCATGCAGCTTGGTGAGAAGGCAACAACTGTTGGCACAATTATTAGAAAATGGAAGAAGTTCAAGATGACGGTCAATCACCCTCGGTCTGGGGCTCCATGCAAGATCTCACCTCGGGGGGCATCAATGATCATAAGGAAGGTGAGGGATCAGCCCAGAACTACACGGCAGGACCTGGTCAATGACCTGAAGAGAGCTGGGACCACAGTCTCAAAGAAAACCATTAGTAACACACTATGCCGTCATGGATTAAAATCCTGCAGCACATGCAAGGTCCCCCTGCTCAAGCCAGCGCATGTCCAGGCCCGTCTGACGTTTGCCAATGACCATCTGGATGATCCAGAGGAGGAATGGGAGAAGGTCATGTGGTCTGATGAGACAAAAATAGAGCTTTTTGGTCTAAACTCCACTCGCCGTGTTTGGAGGAAGAAGGATGAGTACAACCGTGAAGCATGGAGGTGGAAACATCATTTTTTGGGGATGCTTTTCTGCAAAGGGGTCAGTACGACTGCACCGTATTGAGAGGAGGATATGTGGGGGCATGACCAACAAATCGTCAGTGTATCAAATACTTGTTCTCCCCACTGTGTATATTCTCATCCCATTCCTTTACTAGATTGTGTGTTTAGGTTTTGTTGTGGAATTGTTACACTGCTTTACTGTCGGATCTAGAAGCATAAGAATTTCACTACACTCGAAATTACATCTGCTAATCATGTGTATGTGACAAAGAAAATTTGTTTTGATTTTGTTATTATATCTTTGGGTTGAAATTAGTTGGCTAGCTAACGTAAAAAAATTATCCTATTTACAACTTGTAGTGAATTTTGACACATGAATGTTTCTGTTTTCCATCGATGCCACATATGCCGTTTAAAACTAGATACGTTGGTTATAAGGGACAGATGACCTTTTAATGTACATTTAAGAATAGGAAAAAAATGTTCCCAATATAACAAACCCAGGAGAGATTGTGTTGTGCACACTTTTTAAGAATTTCAAAGCTCGGCACTCTGAGGCAAATGAACGCTGAATACCTGAAAACAAAAGCCTAACCAAACCAAAGTAAACAACAGTGGCGGGCGGACACGCAGCCCTGGTGTGTGCTACACTGCCACTCAATGACCAGTTGGCAGATTGGCAGCTAATTAGCATGATTAACCTTTACTAAATCACCCTGATTCTATCGCCATGGAGACGGTGTGTCACTCAGTAACTCCTAAACTGGGCATTTTAATTGGCTACGTGGGGGAATACTGGAGCTCCGTCTTCTGTCCTGACAACCAGACGGAGATGGACAGACACTCTCACAGTGAAGGATACACACATCAACACACAAGTGTGTGTGTGTGAAAGGAAATGTTCGTATTGCATTCCACTCTGTCAGTGCGTCAGAATAGTGTGTGTGTCATGCTGCAGTGGCGTGAGAGAGCCGATGCTGATGGTGACAGATGGTGAGTCATTTATAAATGTTGAAGCTTTTATCTACCTACAGTGCCTTAAAGTATTCATACCCCTTGACTTATTCCACATTTTTGTTACAAAGTCGGTTTAAAATGGATTTAATTGTAATTTTCTTTGTCAACGATCTGCACAAATACTCTTTCAAAGTAGAAAAGAAATTCCAACATTAGTTTTAAAAAAACGATGAAAAATAAAACACTTACCTTGATTACATAAGTATTCCATCCCCAGAGTCAATACATGTTAGAATCACCTTTGGCAGCGAGCACAGCATTGAGTCTTTATGGGTAAGTATCTAAGAGCTTTCCACACCTGGATTGTGTAACATTTGCCCATTTTTATTATTTTCAAAATTCTTCAAACTGTCAATTTTTTTGTTGAACATTGCTAGACAAACATTTTCAGGTCTTGCAAAGGTCAATTCATCTCCCAGTGGCTGGTGGAAAGCAGACTGAAGCCGGTTTTCCACTTGGATTTTGCCTGTGCTTAGCTCCATCTCGTTTCTTTTTTGTCTTGAAAAACTCCCCAGTCCTTAACGATTACAAGCGTACCCATAACATGATGCAGCCACCACTGTGCTGGAAAATTTGGAGAGTGGTAAGGAGTAATGTATCATTGGATTTGCCCCAAGCATAACACTTTGTGTTCAGGGCACATGTTTTGCAGTATATAATATATATATATATATATAAGTATATAATTTGTATTATGTACAGCTTTCCTCATTTCCACTCTGTCATTTAGGTTATTATTGTGGAGTGATTACAATGTTGATTCATCCTCAGTTTTCTCCTATCACATCCATTAATTAAACTCTAACTACCAATAGGTGCCCTTCTTTGCGAGGCACTGGAAAATCTCCCTGGTCCTCGTGGTTGAGATTCACTGCTCGACCGAGGGACCTTACGATTATCTGTATGTGTGGGGTACAGAGAAGTAATTCAAAAATCATGTTCTCCCTCCCGAACTTATATAGACTTGCCATAACAAAGGGGTTGAATACTCAAAGCATTTCAGCTTTTCATCTTTATTTAATTTGTAAAACCATATTTCCATTTTGACGTTATGGGGTATTATGGATTTAAAACAAAAAATCAGGTACATTCAATTGATTGGACATTATTTGGAAAGGCACACGCACTGTCAACTGTGGGACCTTATACAGACAGGTGGGTCAGAGCAAAGACCAAGCCATGAGGTCGAAGGAATTGTCTGAGACAGGATTGTGTCTAGGCACAGATCTTGGGAAGGGTACCAAAACAATTCTGCAGCACTGAAGGCCCCCAAGAACAGTGGGCTCCATTATTCTTAAATGGAAGAAGTTTGGAACCACCAAGATTCTTCCGAGAGCTGGCCATCCGGCCAAACTGAGCAATCGGGGGAGAAGGGCCTTGGTCCAGGGAGGACCAAGAACCTGATGGTCACTCTGACAGAGCTCCAGAGTTACACTGTGGAGATGGTTGTCAATCTGGAAGATTCTCCCATCACTGCAGCACTCCACCAATCAGGCCTTTATGGTAGAGTTGCCAGACGGAAGCCACTCCGTTAAAGACACATGACAGCCCACTTGGAGTTTGCCATAAGGCACCTAAAGGACTCTTAGACCATGAGAAACAAGATTCTCTGGTCTGGTGAAACCAAGATTCAACTCTTTGGCCTGAATGCGAAGTGTCTCATCTGGAGGAAACCTGGCACCAATGGTGGAAAAAGTACCCAACTGTCATACTTAAGTAAAGATGTGTCACGGTTTTCTTCAGGTGAAAGAGTCGGACCAAAATGCAGCATGGTTAATTCGATACATCTTTAATAAAGATGAAACACGAACAATACAAAAACAATAAACGTAACGTGAAAACCGTAACAGCGTAAACTGGTGCAAACTAACACAGAGACAGGAACAATCACCCACGAAGCACTCAAAGAATATGGCTGCCTAAATATGGTTCCCAATCAGAGACAACGATAATCACCTGCCTCTGATTGAGAACCGCCTCAGGCAACCATAGACTTTGCTAGAAAACCCCACTAAGCCACAATCCCAAAACCTACGAAAAACCCCAATACAAAAACACACCACAAAATAAACCCATGTCACACCCTGGCCTGACCAAATAAAGAAAGAAAACACAAAATACAAAGACCAGGGCGTGACAAGATGCTTTTGTAATTTTCAATGAAGGTAATTACAAAAGTCAGCCAGTAAAATTCTACTTGAGTAAAAGTCTCAAATGATTTGGTTTAAAATATACTTAAGTATCAAAATTATAAATAATTTCAAATTCCTTATATTAAGCAAACCAGATGGCACCATTTTCTTGTTTTAATTTACGGACAGCCACGGGCACACTCCAACATTCAGACATCATTTACAAATGAAGCATGTGTTGAGTCCGCCAGATCAGAGGCAGTAGGGATTACCAGGGATGTTCGGTTGATGCGTCAATTTGACTATTTTCCTGTTTTTCTATGCATTCAAAATGTAACGAGTTCTTTTGGGTGTCAGGGAAATGTATTGAGTAAAGAGTACAATATTTTCATAACCTTTCTGGCGCAGGCGTTTTGCTAGCGACCCACCTCGACAACATCCGGTGAAATTGCAGAGAGCGAAATTCAAATTCTAGAAATATTTAACATTCATGAAAATATAAGTGTCACACATCAAATTAAAGCTTAACTTCTTGTTATTCCAGCCGCTGTGTCTGATTTCAAAAAGGCTTTACGGCGAAAGCACACCATGCGATTATCTGAGGACAGCGCCCCGCATGAAAAACATTTTTCAACCAGGCAGGTGCGCCATGAAAGTCAGAAATGGCGATATAATAAATGCCTTACCTTTTGAAGATATTTTTTTGTAGGCACTCCAAAAGGTCCCAGCTACATCACACATTGTCCTTTTGTTTGATAAAGTCCTAATTTATATCCCCAAAAATTCAGTTTTGCTGGCGCGCTTCATTCAATAATTCACCGGTTACCCTCCTTCAAAATGCACACAAAATTAATCACAAACGTTACCAATAAACTTCTCCAAACAAGTCAAACAACGTTTTATAATCAACCCTCAGGTACCCTAATACGTAAATAAACAATACAATTAAAGACTGAGAATCCTTATTGTCTTTACCGGAGATAAACAACAAGGAACGCAGGTGTGTCCATGCGCATGAAAACACTACAGCCAAAATGGGAGCGACTTTGAAAAACTACAAATCATAGCAATTTTTTTCCAGAAATAAGCATGTAACTCTTTCTAAAGACTGACAACTAGTGGAAGCTCTAGGGACTGCAACCTGGGAGGTTTTCGCCTAATAATAAACATGACATCCATCAGAAACAGTGTCCCCGGATTTTCACCTGCCATATCAGTTCTGTTATATTCAGACATTATTTTAACCGTTTTAGAAACTTTAGAGTTTTCTATCCAAATTATTATATGCATATCCTAGCTTCTGGGCCTGAGTAACAGGCAGTTTACTTTGGGCACGCTTTTCACCCAGATGTCAAAATACTGCCCACTAGCCCAAAGAGGATTTATTGAGGAATGTAGTGAAGTAAAAGTAGTCAAAAATATGAATGGTAAAGTACAGATACCCCAACAAACTACTTACAGTTGAAGTCGGAAGTTTACATACACCTTAGCCAAGTACATTTAAACTCAGTTTTTCACAATTTCTGACATTTAATCCTAGTAAAAATTTCCTGTTTTAGGTCAGTTAGGATCATCACTTTATTTTAAAATGTGAAATGTTAGAATAATAGTAGAGAATGATTTATTTCAGCTTTTATTTATTTCATCACATCCCCAGTGGGTCAGAAGTTTACTTGCATCAATTAGTATTTGGTAGCATTTCCTCCTTGCTCGCACACACTTTTTCAGTTCAGCCCACAAATGTTCTATGGAATTGAGGTCAGGGCTTTGTGATGGCCACTCAAATCAAAGTTTATTTGTCACATGCGCCGAATACAACCTTACAGTGAAATGCTTACTCACAGGCTCTAACCAATAGTGAGAGCTATATACAGAAGCGAGGCTACATACAGACACCGGTTAGTTGGGCTGATTGAGGTAGTATGTACATGTAGATATGGTTAAAGTAAAAGAGGGGTTGGCGGGCGGTGGGTGGGACACAATGCAGATAGCCAATGTGCGGGAGCAGTGGTTGGTCGGTATGTACATGAGTGTATCGTTTTTGTGACTATGCATATATGATAAACTGAGAGTAGCAGCAGCGTAAAAAGAGGGGTTGGGGGGGCTCACAATGCAAATTGTCTGGGTAGCCATTTGATTACCTGTTCAAGTGTCTTATGGCTTGGGGGTAAAAACTGTAAAAGTATTTTTGTCCAAGACTTGGCACTCTGGTACCGCTATCCATGCGTAAGTAGAGAGAACAGTCTATGACTGGGGTGGCTGGGGTCTTTGACAATTTTTTGGGGCCTTCCTCTGACACGCCTGGTGTAGAGGTCCTGGATGGCCTGAGCTTAGCCCTTGTGATGTCCTGGGACGTACGCACTACCCTCTGAAGTGCCTTGCAGTCAGAGGCTGAGCAATTGCCATACCAGGCAGTGATGCAGCTGTAGAACTTTCTGAGGATCTCAGGACCCTAGTTTCCTGAGGGGGAATAGGCTTCTTCACGACTGTCTTGGTGTGTTTGGACCATTCTAGTTTGTTGTTGATGTGGACACCAAGGAACTTGAAGCTCTCAACCTGCTCCACTACAGCCCCGTCGATTAGAATGGGGGCATGCTCGGTCCTCCTTTTCCTGTAGTCCACAATCATCTCCTTAGTCTTACGTTGAGGGATAGGTTGTTATTCTGGCACTACCTGGCCAGGTCTCTGACCTCCTCCCTATAGGCTGTC
Source organism: Oncorhynchus tshawytscha (assembly GCF_018296145.1). NCBI lineage: Eukaryota > Metazoa > Chordata > Actinopteri > Salmoniformes > Salmonidae > Oncorhynchus > Oncorhynchus tshawytscha. The sequence continues at coordinate 43,789,125 of NC_056429.1, read as the reverse complement.
TCGTCGTTGTCTGTGATCAGGCCTACCACTGTTGCGTCGTCTGGAAACTTAATGATGGTGTTGGAGTCGTGCCTGGCCATGCAGTCGTGGGTGAACAGGGAGTACAGTGTTGAGGATCAGCGTGTCAGATATGTTGCTACCTACTCCCACCACCTGGGGGCGGCCCGTCAGGAAGTCCAGGATCCAGTTGCAGAGAGAAGCGTTTAGTCCCAGGATCCTTAGCTTAGTGATGAGCTTTAAGGGTACTATGGTGTTGAACGCTGAGCTGTAGTCAATGAATAGCATTCTCACATAAGTGTTCCTTTTGTCCAGGTGGGAAAGGGCAGTGTGGGGTGCAATAGAGATTGCATCATCTGTGGTTCTGTTTGGGCAGTATGCAAATTGGAGTGGGTCTCGGGTTTCTGGGATAATGGTGTTGATGTGAGCCATTACCCACCTTTCAAAGCACTTCATTGCTACGGACGTGAGAGCTACGCGTTGGTAGTCATTTAGGCAGGTTGCCTTTGTGTTCTTGGGCACAGGGACTATGATGGTCTGCTTGAAACATGTTGGTATTACAGACTCAATCATGGACAAGTTGAAAAAGTCAGTTTAGACACCTGCCAGTTGGTCAGCACATGCCCAGAGCACACGTCCTGGTAATCCGTCTGGCCCCGCAGCCTTGTGTATGTTGACCTGTTTAAAGGTCTTACTCATGTCGGCTACGGAGAGCGTGATCACACAGTTGTCCAGATTAGCTGATGCTCTCATGCATGCCTCAGTGTTGCTTGCCTCAAATCACTTCTATGCTCGCTATCTCGTCTGGTAGGCTCGTGTCACTGGGCAGCTCACGGCTGTGCTTCCCTTTTGTAGTCTGTAATAGTTTGCAAGCCCTGCCACATAAGAAGGGGCTTCGGAGCCGGTGTAGTATGATTCATTCTTAGCCCTGTATTGACACTTTGCCTGTTTGATGGTTCGTGACAGGGCATAGCAGGATTTCTTGTAAGCTTCCGGGTTAGAATCCCACACCTTTTGAAGTGGTAGCTTTACCCTTTAGCTCAGTGCGAATGTTGCCTGTAATCCATAGCTTCTGGTTGGGGTATGTACATACAGTTTCTGTGGGGACATCGTCCTCAATGCACTTATTGATGAAACCAGTGACTGATGTGGTGTCCCCTCGCCCTCAATGCACTTATTGATGAAACCAGTGACTGATGTGGTGTCCCCTCGCCCTCCTCAATGCCATCAGAAGAATCCGGGAACATGTTCCACTCTGTGATAGCAAAACAGTCTGGTATTTTAGCTTCATCTGACTACTTTTTTATAGACTAAGTTATTGGTGCTTCCTGCTTTAATTTTTGCTTCTAAGCAGGAATCAGGAGGATAGATTTCTGGTCGGATTTAACAAATGCAGGGCGAGGGAGAGCTTTGTTCGCGTCTCTGTATGTGGAGTACAGGTGCTCTAGAATTTTTGTTCCCCTCAGGTTGCACATTTAACATGTTGATGGATATTTGGTAGAACTGATTTTAATAAGTTTCCCTGCATTCAAGTCTCTAACCACTAACCACTAACCACATAATGCTTCTTGCTTGTTGAAGAAAGAATCTTTGTCTAATCCGAGGTGAATGATTGCTGTTCTGATATCCAGAAGCTCTTTTTTACTGTAAAAAATGGTTGCAGAAACATTATGTTCAAAATAGGTTACAAATAACGCTGGAAATAACACATAATAGCACAATTGGTTGGGCGCCCGTAAAACTGCTTCCATTTCTTCCGGCGCCACTCCAATACCTTCACTTTGTTGTCCTTAAGCCATTTTGCCACAACTTTGAAGTATGCTTGGGGTCATTGTCCATTTGGAAGACCCATTTGCGACCAAGCTTTAACTTCTTGACTGATGTCTTGAGATGTTGCTTCAATATATCCACATTTTCTTTCCTCATGATGCAATCTATTTTGTGAAGTGCACCATTACCTCCTGCAGCAAGGCACCCGCACAACATGATGCTGCCCCCTCCGTGCTTCACCGTTGGAATGGTGTTCTTCAGCTTGCAAGCCTCCCCCTTTTTCCTCCAAATATAACTATGGTCATTATGGCTAAACAGTTCTATTTTTGTTTCATCAGATCATAGGACATTTCTCCAAAAAGTATGATATTTGCCTCCATGTGCAGTTGCAAATCGTAGTCTGGCTTTCTTATGGCGTTTTTGGAGCAGTGGCTTCTTCCTTGCTGAGCAGCCTTTCAGGTTATGTCGATATAGGACTCGTTTTACTGTGGGTATAGATACTTTTGTACCTGTTTATTCCAGCATCTTCACAGGGTCCTTTGCTGCTGTTGATTTGCACTTTTCACACAAGTACGTTCATCTCTAGGAGACAGAACGCGTCTCCTTCCTGAGCGGTATGACGGCTGCGTGGTCCCATGGTGTTTATACTTGCGCACTATTGTTTGTACAGATGAACGTTTCACGAACACCTTCAGGTGTTTGGAAATTGCTCCCAAGGATGAACCAGACTTGTGGAGGTCTACAATTTTTTTTCTGAGGTCTTGGCTGATTTCTTTTGATTTTCCCATGATGTCAAGCAAAGTGGCACTGAGTTTGAAGGTAGACCTTGAAATACATCCACAGGTACACCTCCAATTGACTCAAATTGTGTCAATTAGCCTATCAGAAGCTTCTAAAGCCATGGCATCATTTTCTGGAATTTTACAAGCTGTTTAAAGGCACAGTCAACTTAGTGTATGTAAACTTCTGACACACTGGAATTGTGATACAGTGAAGTAATCTGTCTGTAAACAATTGTTGGAAAAATTCCTTGTGTCACGCGTGTCCTAACCGACTTGCCAAAACTATAGTTTGTTAACAAGATATTTGTGGAGTGGTTGAAAAACGAGTTTTAATGACTCTATCCTAAGTGTATGTAAACTTCCGACTTCAACTGTAAGTAGCACTTTAAAGTATTTTTACTTAAGTACTTTACACCACTGCCTGGCACCATCCATATGGTTAAGCATGGTGGTGGCAGCATCATGCTGTGGGGATGTTTTTTAGCGTCAGGGACTGGGAGACTAGACAGGATCAAGGGAAAGATGAACAGAGCAAAGTACAGAGAGATCCTTAATGAAAACCTGCTCCAGAGATCTCAGGACCTCGGACTGGGGCGAAGGTTCACCTTCCAACAGGAAAATGAGCCGCCGCACACAGTCAAAACAACACAGGAGTGGCTTCGGGGCAGGTCTCTGAATATCTTTGAGTGGCCCAGCCAGAGCCCGGACTTCAACCCAATCCAACATCTCTGGAGAGATGGTGATCATACGTAATTGTTGATGAACATCCACAAATTAATGCATACCATACTAAACGTAACATATCATACTAAACGGAGGGTATAGGATTTACTTACAGAATAATGCAAAATGCTCTGAGACCAGGTTGGGAAATAGCTCTAGTGCTGCAGTGAGTGGGGGGGCTATATAACCCTGTGACGTACCTTTCGCTCTTCCTGAGTGAAAGAGGTGCACACTTTGACATGCAGTCCAGCAACGAGTCACAGAGGGGTTTAGGAACATAGACACATTTTCTAAATTCCCCTTTTAAGATAAATTACCATCATCTAAATGTGATTTCTGTCATTCTGAGCACTGTGGTTGGACGCCCTAATGGGTTACGCAACCAATGCAAATGGGTCCATTACATTTTCAAATCATCTGTAAATGAAAATCATCCCTGGTCACATTGTCCGGCACCACATTTTCCTAACGGAAACCCTGATGTGTGTCTGGAGCCTTTCAGGTCCATAGAGACCCAGCCAGCGAGGCAGATCCCATTCTACTGCAATGTGACACCCTCTGGGCCACAGACCGACAGAGCGACAGTACCCAGGCAGCAGAGTCCTCAGCAACACACTATTGTCTCAGGCTCCGTAATGCTCAGGCGATCTCCAGGAGTGTGATATTTGTTACTAGTCTGTGTATATTGTCTGTCTGGTGGCAGAGTTCTTCTGTAGAGGGTATGTTCAGGTAACAGGTGGATCTACTTATGTTTCTACCTGGTTGTGAGGGAAAAGAGTCCCGTGTTTTTGTGACTGTAACGTTAACTGAAGGTTGTGTTTGTTTCCTTAGGGGTGTGAGGGATTGATCTCCTGTCACCATGGACATGGACACCCAGCCACAAGGCCAGCAGGCAGCAGTACCCGTGTTCCAGCCTCAGGTAGGATCCCCTAACCCTAACCCAGCCACAAGGCCAGCAGGCAGCAGTACCCCCGTTCCACCCACAGGTAGGATCCCCTAACCCTAACCCAACCACAAGGCCAGCAGGCAGCAGTACCCGTGTTCCACCCACAGGTAGGATCCCCTCGCCCTAACTTACCCTCACCCAAACCAGTTTGGCCGGGGTAGGCCATTTTTAAATAATAATTTGTTATTAACTGACTTGCCTAGTTAAATAAAACATATTAGAACATCACTTTTACTCTAACTCTAACCCTAACACAGCAAGCAGCAGTACCTGTGTTCCAGCCACAGTATGATCCTCTTCCATTTGTGTTTCCTCACAAATACTCATTCATATTTAGGGTAGGCCTATACTTGAATTTTAAGCCTGTCAATTAATGTAAATTAAGTAAAGTACAAATTAGGCTACGGGCGATTCCCAGTAAAGTTGGGAACAAAATGTATGTCAAAATTACTGTATTTGTAAGAGTATTATTAACAATACAGGTTGTAATTTTACTAACCCCTCAATCGTACAGTATAGGCAGATGAAGGCCAGATGAATGGTGGAGAGAGAGTTAGTATTGATTGAAACTCTGGAGGCTTGCAGAGCTTGACCTCCCAGTGAGCAGCTTTTGATATGATAACATTCAGGTTGTTGTGTTGCAAATCTGGTCACCGTTGGAATTTACTAGCAGTATCGTACATAAGCTTCATCAATCTCATTCATAGCACAAGGATGTTTCTGTCCCCACTATGTATTGAATGGACTTATAACAAAGAGGAATCGCTATCCATATCCATATCCATACGTTGAAGAGGAAACGGGAAAACAACCGTTTTTTTTGTAACCCCCAAAATTATCCAGTTTTTCTTGTGTATGCAATGCCAGTGCAATAGTAACTGTGAAATCGCCAGGTTGATAATTTATTTGAATATGTTTAATTACTAATTGGGTTGTGCACAGAAAAGGAAAGAACGAGAACTCGCATCCCCCACACTCGAGATATCATATTCCAATTTAACAGTGTTGTGGTAATAATGATTTCCTCTGTTTTTCACACACTATATTTAGCTTCATTTCAGTTCTTTTTCTCTTTCATTATTGTCTTAAAATATAGGAAATGTATTTAGAAGTAGGCCTAATAACATGCATACTATTAGTTTATGCAAGATCAGATTTTACAGTTTGTATTTCAAACACCAGTCCTATGCAGATCCAGACATTATTTTGCTTCCTGTTCGGCATCCAGCTTCATACTGTGTCTATCAGCAGACGGATCCTTCTCTTTCAACAAGTCCTCAATCTGTTTCACACTTTTTCTCAATTTAATCTGCTCGGCAAAAATTCCCCTCCTGAAAATGTGAATTGTATCACATCTCTAAGTCCCGGAGGTATGATGCATATGCATTAGGTAAAGTGGATGAGCTGGTATCATGTGCATTTTTAATGGTGCATTTGCTCTTTGAGTGGGAGAGAGAGATTCTCAAAATGGAATTTGAACGTCGCAGCAGGTTTTGACAGAGTCAGATCTCTCTGTGTGTGTGTGTGTGTGTGTGTGTGTGTGTGAGTGAGACAAGGTGGAGGGTTATAAGTGAGCTAACGCACCGTGGTACAGGAACAGATTGAAGAGGAGCAGAGAGAGAAACACCAGCGGGGTAGGGAAGGATGGATGGAGTGATGAATATTGTATGGCGGTGCTAAGCTGGCTGGGGCTGAGGAGAGATGTAGGTGAAAGAAGAGGGAGGTGAGGAGTACAGACCGAGGCTGGTGATGGGGAGAGGGGGGGGTAGAGGGTGGGTTGTTGCTCTGTGGGAGATGGCACCCTTACTGGCTCCCGCTGGCCTTTTTCTGGCTGCCGCTGGCAGTGCCACACTGTCGCATCACACCTCACATCTCTCCCCCTCTTTCTCTTCCTTTCCCCCTCTGTCTCGCTCTCTTCATTTATTTTCATCTCCTTCCCTCTCCCTCTCTCTCTCTTATCTTAAATTCTCTGTCAGTTGCTCTGTGTCTCTGTGTCACCACTGATCAGCCCATATCACACGTCATCTATGCTTCTGTCTTCATGCCTTTTCTCTTTTTCTCTCTTCCTATCTCTCTTCCTCTCATCTCCTTGTCAGTGAGTAGCCCAGGGTGTGTGCATCTCTGTGTCACTGGTGGCCACCCTGTCCCTCTGCCATCTCTACAGCACAGGCACATGCTGTCCCTCATAGACATGCTTGTCCACTCCTCTACAATCCCTCACTCTTCCCATCAAGGAGTAACTTGAGCTAGACACCAAGTCTGATTCCCGAAAGCAGTGGCCTAACTTCAGCTCTCACCAACTAAGGGTGTGTTCCTCATTCACATTTATGGCCCAAATTCCCATGATAACTGATTGGAAATTGAGACAGAAAATGGACATCTCTGTTACTAACTCCTTTCAAACACGCACACACCTCCACTTCCGCAAGCTGCAATCTGTACAAACCTCTCCTCTCCTTCTTTCTTCTTGCGGTTTGCCCAGTGACCCCTCAGTCGTCAGGGGTCGAGCTGCTGCGCCTCACCCGTGTGTGTGTGTGTGTCAGCTGGGAGCGGCTGTGTGTGTGACGCCAGTGCGGGCAATGAGACAGCCTGTCAGTCAGGAGGGCCCGGCTGCCCTTTGAAGGCCAGGCCAGGGGCCGACAAGGTGCCGCAAATGGCCTGTGAAGTTTACATACACTGCCCACTGCTAAACAGATTAGCTCTAATGAAGTGTCTAATGCCGGGCCCCCGCCTGACATAATCCTGCCTGGCAGCCCAGCCCCTCGGCTCACAAAAAAATGGACCCCCTCCGGCCCTCTGCGCTCCCCCTCTCCTAGCCCTAGCCCTCCCCAGTCCTGGTTCACCCCTCGCCTAGCCCTCCCCAGCCCCTTGCCCGCTACCCAAGGCGACTCCACGTGGGAGGTGCCCGTTGTTAATCACACTGGACAGTGTGCGATCTGACATGCAAATATAGGTCATTGCATATGTAAATGTGTGATTAGGGGGCCGGCGTGCCAGAACACATTAGTGAGACTGTGCTCTCAGCAGGAGGCTGTCACAGCGCTTTACGGGCTCATGCTAACATTCGTCAAGCTACCATGCAGCGAGTGAAAGCTATGCCCTCGCTCTATTTCTAGATCTAGCTCTCTTTTTCTCTCATTCCATTTCTCTCCTCCTAACCTAACACCATGGCCTCTGCTCCTCCACTCCTTCTGCTCTTCTTTTTCCTTCTGCTTTTCTTTGTGTGAAAAACACTGTAGTGACCACTGTTTATCTCTTTGTTCTCTGCGTTTGACCATAGACGGGATTCAATATAACGTCTGTATAAAATGGTATTTTAAAGGTATGTGTGGTGTACAGATATTTAAAAATCATGTTAAACACTATTATTGCACACAGTGAGTCCATGCAACTTTATGTGAATTGTTTAGCACATTTTTACTCCTGAACTTATTTTGGCTTGCCATAGCAATAGAGTTGAATAGTTTTTGACTCAAGACATTTCAGATTTTCATTTTCAAATTAATTTGCCAACAATTCTAAAAATAATATTCCACTTTGACATTATGGGTTATTGTATTGTAGTGACACAAAACCTAAATTTAATCCATTTTAAATTCAGGCTTTAACACAACAAAATGTTGAAAAAGTCGAGGGGTGTGAATACTTCCTGTGTGTAACATTATTTTATACTTTTTGAAGGCACTGTAAAAAATTCATACTAAGAGGATATAGCGCTATAAAACAGTAAGATCGGAAATTACTGTTATATATATATCAGGGAGTAATGATTTACAAAAGAACTAACTGTAATCCATTTTTACCAGCTAAAATATTGTAATCAGATACTTTTCAAACACTCTGATTACTTCTAGGATTACTTTTAAATTCAGAAATGACGTTTGCGGAAAAAAACGGTCACCTTTCTGTCCTCTCAATGACATTCAAAGCAGCATTGGGGGAAAAAAGCGTAAGTGTTAAGTTTGTTCCACCTGAGCGAGTCTGACCAAGTCAGAGACCACTATGATGACACACCAAATGCATTTGACGGATCGCGGGAAAAGAGCAGGAATAGGCTTTTGTAGGCTACAGTCCAAGCTATGTCTTTTAATGTTGACATCCAAAGATTATCCAACTTGTATAAAGTCTTTGAGAGAAGGACAAGAGCAGTGGTGTAGCCTACAGGCAAAACAAATATCACTTATTGATATCTACAGTGGAAGTCAGAAGTTTACACACACTTAGGTTGGCGTCATTAAAACTCGTTTTTCAACCACTCCACAAAGGTCTTGTTAACAAAATATAGTTTTGGCATTTCGGTTAGGACAACTAACCGAAGTAATTTTTCCAACAATTGTTTACAGACAGATTATTTCACTTATAATTCACTGTATCACAATTCCAGTGGGTCAGAAGTTTACATACACTAAGTTGACTGTGCCTTTGAACAGCTTGGAAAATTCCAGAAAATGATGTCATGGCTTTAGAAGCTTCTGATATGCTTATTGAAAACTCAGTGCCTCTTTGCTTGACATCATGGGAAAATCAAAAGAAATCAGCCAAAACCTCAGAAATAAAATTGTAGACCTCCACAAGTCTGGTTCATCCTTTGAAGCAATTTCCAAATGCCTGAAGGTACCAAGTTCATCTGTACAAACAATAGTACGCAAGTATAAACACCATGGGACCACGCAGCCATCATACCGCTCAGGAAGGAGGCGTGTTCGGTCTCCTTGAGATGAACGTACTTTGGTGCGAAAAGTGCAAATCAATCCCAGAACAGCATCAAAAGACCCTGTGAAGATGCTGGAGGAAACAGGTACAAAAGTATCTATATCCACAGTAAAACAAGTCCTATGTCGACAACCTGAAAGGCTGCTCAGCAAGGAAGAAGCCACTGCTCCAAAACCACCATAAAAAAGCCAGACTACGATTTGCAACTGCACATGGGGACAAATATTGTACTTTTTGGAGAAATGTCCTATGGTCTAATGAAACAAAAATATAACTGTTTGGCCATAATGACCATCGTTATGTTTGGAGGAAAAAGTGGGATGCTTGCAAGCCGAAGAACAACATCCCAACCGTGAAGCACGGGGGTGGCAGCATCATGTTGTGGGGGTGCTTTGCTGCAGGGAAAGCATGTGCGAGCAATTAGGCACCTGCTCTTTCAGGAGGAATGGGCCAAAATTCACCCAACTTATTGTGGGAAGCTTGTGGAAGGCTACCCAAAACATTTGACCCAAGATAAACAATTTATAGGCAATGCTACCAAATACTAATTGAGTGGATGTAAACTTCTGACCCACTGGGAGTGTGATTTAAAGAAATAAAAGCTGAAATAAATCATTCTCTCTACTACTATTCTGACATTTCACATTGTTAAAATAAAGTGGTGATCCTAAGACAGGGAAGTTTACTCAGATTAAATGTCTGGAATTTTGAAAAACTGTTTAAATGTATTTGGCTAAGGTGTATGTAAATTTCCCACTTCAATTGTACATAGCGCATTGATGTGAATCGTGGATGGCTGTTCACAAATGCAGATTTTAACCCAATAATGGTTGAATTGAAGAAGTTTAAGCTGCCTATCAATCATTGTTTTTGCGACCCAGTGGACAACCAGTGAAAAATGTTCTCTTGCAACAGCTGCATAGTGCGGATCCCAGCCTGTGGAATACAAGTGTGATGGAGTTTTTACCTTCTAAACTCCTCCATGGTATTGTGCTCCGTACTCTCAAAAACTAGTTTAATTGAAGAATACCACAAGTTGGGCTTTTATTGCTCAATATAATTTGTGCTGATAAATTAATACATCCGTAGGCCTAACGGACACAAGCTCAAGGAGAGCAGTTCCTCGACCACGAGATAATTTGCCAACCATTCAACCTTGAGTGTGCATAGTCAATGCAGCAGATGCAACAATATGTTGATGACAACGATTGTGCTTTCCACTTTGCTTCTTATTATAAAGAACACAAGCGTTCTATAATTACACTTAGTTTGTGTGTCTTACTGTCTGCAAATTGCTAGTTTGACTTTTCTTAGCAAGTTGTGGCTAAAATAAATTGTGTAAGACACTAACGTAAGTCGCTAGTTAGCTGGCCAGCTAGCTAATACATGTACTGAGGCCGAGCAAATGAAGCTAGCTAATACAGCCTGATACCAGTCCTGGTGTACGCCTAAATCAGCATCTTCTAAATCAGGGAGGAATAGGCAAAGCGTTAATATTTTAGCTACATGATGTAAGAGAAAACAACATTTTAATGTATCCGAAGATTAAAGGGTCCTACTCCCCTGGGGCACCCTGTCACAATTACGCATCCATAGAAATTCTATTCATATTCTGATTCCTTATTCTATGAATGCCTTCCTGGCTCTTTCAATAGTTGTCCTGTCAAACAACACTGTATTCAATGAGCACACTATTACATTCTAACTATAAAATTAGAATTGCCATTATATTTCCATGATTACAAACGTTCAACCAAGTGTTTTAATCTAAATTGCAATTGCAATATTTAGTTAAAAATAAGGCCTCGATTTATGTTTTGCTCCTATCGAATCAAATTGTTTTTGTCACATGCACTGAATACAGCAGGTGTGGTATTTAGGTAGTAGACCTTAGTGAATTGCTTGCTTACAAGTCCTTAACCAACAATGCAGTTAAGAAAAAATACCTAAATAAGAAATAAAAGTAACAAATAATTAAAGAGTAGCAGTAAAATAACAATAGCGAGGCTATATACAGTTAGTTAATATGTACATTTAGGTAGAGTTATTAAAGTGACTATGAATAGATAATAGCAGCAGTGTAAAAGAGAGGGGGGGGGCAATGCAAATCATCTGGGAGCCAATTGATTAGATGTTCATGAGTCTTGTGGCTTGGGGGTATAAGCTGTTTAGAATCCTCTTGGACCTAGACTTGGCGCTCCAGTACCGCTTGCCGTGCGGTAGCAGAGAGAACAGTCTATGACTAGGGTGGCTGGAGTCTTTGAACATTTTTAGGTCCTTCCTATGACACCGTCTGGTATAGAGGTCCTGGATGGCAGGAAGCTTGGCCCCAGTGATGTACTGGGCCGTACGCGGTACCCTCTGTAGTGCCTTGCGGTCGGAGGCCGAGCAGTTACCATACCAGGCAGTGATGCAACCAGTCAGGAATGATAACTGCCCTCAAATGTTCTGTTCAGTTAATCAGAATGCCCCCTTTTTTAAAAATGATTTGGCATTTATGTGTTGCCAGCCTAGGGTCATGCACAACTCATATAGCAAATTATTATTTTTTTATTCAAAAACACAATATACTGTCAAAAAATTAACAATATTGTCTCATAATATTTTGGCCAAATCAAACTTTATTTGTCATGTGCCGAACACAAGTGTAGACCTTACCATGTAATGCTTACTTTACAAGCCCTTAACTCTTCTTGAACTGCACAGTTGGTGAAGAAAATATTTACCAAATAAACTAAAGTAACACAATAACATAACAATAACGAGGCTATATACAGGGGGTACCGAGTCAGTGTACAGGTTAGAGGTAATTTGTACATGTAGGTAGGGGGTGTAGTGACTATGCATAAGATAATAAACAGCGAGTAGCAACAGTGTACAAAACAAATGGGTCAATGTAATAGTTTGGTGGCCATTTGATTAATTGTTCAGCAGTCTTATGGCTTAGGGGTAGAAGCTTTTAATGAGCCTTTTAGTCCTACACTTGGCGCTCTGGTACTGCTTGCCGTGCGGTAGCAGAGAAAACAGTCTGACTTGGGTAACTGTAGTCTCTGACAATTTGATGCTTTCCTCTGACACCGACCTATTATATTGGTCCTGGATTGCAGAAAGCTTGGCCCCAGTGATGTACTGGGCCGTACGCACTAACGTCTGTAGCGCCTTACGGTCAGATTCTGAGCAGTTGCCCTACCAGGTGGTGATGCAACCGGTCAGGATGCTCTCGATGGTGCAGCTGAATAACTTTTTGAGGATCTGGGGACCCATGCAAAATCTTTTCAGTCTCCTGAGGGGGAAAATGTGTTGTCGTGCCCTCTTCACTGTCTTGGTGTGTTTGGACCATGATAGATCGTTGGTGATGTGGACACCAAGGAACTTGAAACTCTTGACCCACTCCACTATAGCCCCGTTGATAATGGGGGCCTGTTCGGCCCGCCTTTTCCTGTAGTCCACGATCAGCTCCTTTGTCTTGCACATTGAGTGAAAGGTTGTTGTCCTGGCACCACACTGCCAGTTCTCTGACCTCCCTATAGGCTGTCTCATCGTTGTCGGTCATCAGCAAACTTAATGATAGTATTGAAATCGTGCTTGGTCACGCAGTTGTGGGTGAACAGGGAGTACAAGAGGGGACAAAATACACACCGCTGAGGGGCCCAAGGTGGTAAGGGTTGTTGCCTACCCTTACCACCTGGGGGTGGCCTGTCAGTAAGTCCAGAATCCAGTTGCAGAGGGAGGTATTTAGTCCCAGGGTCCTTAGCTTAGTGATAAGCTTCGTGTACTCTATGGTGTTGAACGCTGAGCTGTAGTCAATTAACCTCTCTAGGGTACGTGGGACGCTAACGTCCCACCTGACCAACATCCAGTGAAAGTGCAGGGCGCCAAATTCAAACAGAAATCTCATAATTAAAATTCCTCAACCATATGTATTATACACTATTTTAAAGGTAATCTTGTTGTTAATCCCACCACAGTGTCCGATTTCAAAAAGGCTTTACGACAAAGCATACCATGCGATTATGTTAGGTCAGTACCTCGTCACAAAAAAACACAGCAATTTTTCCAGCCAAAGAGAGGAGTCACAAAAAGCAAAAATAGATAAAAATGAATCACTAACCTTTTGATCTTCATCAGATGGCACTCATAGGACTTGTATGTTTTGTTCGATAAAGTTCATATTTATATCCAAAAATCTCTGTATACATTGGCACGTTATGTTTTGCCTCCAAAACATCTGGTAAAAGTGCAGAGAGCCATGTCAATTTACAGAAATACTCATCATAAATGTTGATGACAATACAAGTGTTATGCATGGAATTAAAGATATACTTCTCCTTAAAACCTCTTAAGTCGACCCCCTACTTTTTCCGAACATTCTGTTAAAAATCGTGCAACATTTCGGCGTCCTGCTACTCATGCCAGGAATATAGTATATGCATATGATTAGTATGTGTGGATAGAAAACACTCTCACGTTTCTAAAACTGGTTAAATCACCGCTGTGACTATAACAGAGCGTCTGTTTCATCGAAAAGCGCAAGAAAAACTGATCACTGAAAACTGAAAAAAATATCCATGCGCCACTTGCATGTATTGTTTAAGGGGCACGAAATTAAATGGGGCCGAGATTGCAAGTCCTACAGCTTCCACACGATGTCACCAGTCTTGTCAATTGCCTTCTCGTTGTTTCTTGGTCAAACGAGGAAGAGAGACCACTTTCCATCCGGTCTCCGACAGGAAGTTTTGGAAGAGAGATTTCGGAAGATGATTTGAAATCGTGGAGCTATTGAATACACATCGCCTCGTGATCAATTTGATAGATTATTAACGTTTACTAATACCTAAAGTTGGATTACAAAAGTATTTCGAAGTGTTTTGTGAAAGTTTATCGTCGACTTTTTTAATTTAAAAAATGACGTAGCGTTTTGAAACTGTGTTTTTTTCTGAATCACACAGTTTCCATAGATGGATATTTTGGGTATATATGGACCGATTTAATCGAAAAAAAGACCCAATAGTGATGTTTATGGGACGTATAGGAGTGCCAACAAAGAAGCTCGTCCAAGGTAATGAAAGTTTTATATTTTATTTCTGCTATTTGTGTAGCGCCGCTATGCTAATTCTTTTGTTTACGTCGCCTTCAGGTATTTCGGGGTGTTGCATGCTATCAGATAATAGCTTCTCATGCTTTCGCCGAAAAGCATTTTAATAATCTGACTTGTTGGCTAGATTCACAACGAGTGTAGCTTTAATTCAGTACCCTGCATGTGTGTTTTAATGAACGTTTGAGTTTTAATGAGTGCTATTAGCATTTGGCGTAGCGCATTTGCATTGGCTGATGGCTAGATGGGACGATTGCGTCTCGGGTCGACGCAAGAGGTTAATGCAACCGCTGTGTCAGATTTCAAAAAAGCTTTACGGAAAAAGCACACCATGTAATAATCTGAGGACAGCGCTCAGAGACCAAAACAAGCAATACAGATACCGATGTTATGGAGTCAACAAAAGTCAGAAATAGCATTATAAATATTCACTTATCTTCGATCTTCAGCAGAATGCACTCCCCGGAATCCCAGTTCCACAATACATGTTAGTTTTGTTCAATAAAGTCCATTTATGTCCAAATACCTTGTTCGCGCATTTAGTACAGTAATCCAAATGCGCTGGCACTAGGTCCAGACAAAATCAAAAAAGTTATATTACAGTTCGTAGAAACATGTCAAACGATGTATATCTTTAGGATGTTTTTATCATAAATCTTCAATGTTTCAACTGGAGAATTCCTTTGTCTTTAGAAATGAAAGGGAACGGAGCTAACTCTCACGGGCGTGCGCGCCTGACTGAGCACATGGCCTTCTGGCAGACCCATGACTCAATCAGCTCTCATTCTCTCCCACTTCACAGTAGAAGCCTTAAACAAGGTTCTGAAGACTGTTGACATCTAGTGGAAGCCTTAGGAAGTGCAATATGACCCCACAGACACTGTATATTGGATAGGCTGACTTAACCTAGAAACCTCAGATTTCCCAGTTCCTGGTTGGATTTTTTCTCAGGTTTTTGCCTGCCATATGAGTTCTGTTAAACTCACAAACCTCATTCAAACAGTTTTAGAAGCGTCAGTGTTTTCTATCCAAATCTACTAATAATATGCATATCCTAGCATCTGGGCCTGAGTAGCAGGAAGTTTACTCTGGGAACGCTTTTCATCCGGACGTGAAAACACTGCCCCCTACCCCAAAGAAGTTAACAGCATTCTCACATACATGTTCCTTTTGTCCAGGTGGGAAAGGGCTGTGTGGAGTTCGATTGTGTCATATGTGGATATGTTGGGGCGGTATGCGAATTGGAGTGGGTCTAGGGTATCCGGGAGGATGCTGTTGATGTGAGTCATGGCTACTGATGTGAGTGCTACGGTTAGGCAGGTTACCTTCGCTTCCTTGGGTACAGGGACTATGGTGGTCTGCTTGAAACATGTATTACAGACTCATTCAGGGAGAGGTTGAAAATGTCATTGAAGACGCTTGGCAGTTGGTCCTCCCATGCTATGAGAACATGTCCTGGTAATCCATCTGGCCCCGCGGCTTTGTGAATGTTTGTCTGTTTAAAGGTCTTGCTCACATCGGCTACCTAGAGCGATATCACACAGTCATCCAGAACAACTGGTGCTCTCTTGCATGCTTCGGTGTTGCTTGCCTAGAAGCGAGCATAAAAGGCATTTAGCTCGTCTGATAGGCTTGTGTCACTGGGAAGCTCGCATCTGGCTTTCCCTTTGTAGTCGGTAATAGTTTTCAAGCCCTGCCATATCCGACGAGCGTCAGAGCCGGTGTAGTATGATTCATTCTTAATCCTGTATTGAAGCTTTGCTCGTTTGATGGTTCGTCTGAGGGCAACGTTAGACTTCTTATAGGCGTCCGGATTAGTGTCCCACTCCTTGAAAGCGACAGCTCTAGCCTTGAGCTCTAATCAAATCAAATTCTATTGGTCATGTACACATGGTTAGCAGATGTTAATTTGAGTGTAGCAAAATGCTTCTGCCATGATAGATGCAGATGTTGCCTGTAATCCATGGCTTCTGGTTGGGTTATGTACGTACGGTCAGTATCGGTATGCCGTCATCGATGCAGTTATTGATGAAGCCGATGACTGAGGTGGTATACTCCTCAATGCCATTGGATGAATCCTGGAACGTATTCCATTCTGTGCATGCAAAACTGTCCTGTAGCTTGTAAGCAGGAATCAGGAGGTTAGAATTATTGTCAGGTTTGCCAAATGGAGGGTGGGGGAGAGCTTTGTATGCATCTCTGTGTGTGGAGTAAAGGTGGTGTAGAGATTCATTTAAAAAAAATTCTCTGGTTGCACATGTGACATGCGGCTAAGAATTTGGGAAAACTGATTTAAGTTTGTCTGCATTAAAGTCCTCGGACACTAGGCGCGCTGCTTCAAGGTGAGCATTTTCTTGTTTGCTTATGGGCTTATAGAGTTGTTTGAGTGTGGTCTTAGTGCCAGCATCGATCTGTGGTGGTAAAAAGACGCCTACGAATAATATACATGGGATCTCTCTTGGTAGATAGTGTGGTCTTCAGTTTATCATAAGGTACTCTACCTCAGGCAAGCAATACCTCGAGACTTCTTTAATATTAGACATCGCTCACCAGCCCAGCCCTAGTGTGTGTGTTGTCCTAGGAACCTCTTCTGTCGTTGCCGCAGGTCTGTGTTCTGTTCATGCAGACTTTGTTTAATTGTGAAACGAATCTGAAGTGAACACATCTTAAGCTGCTCCTTCCCTCCCTTCCATCATGACACTGTGCTCTCACCCTCCTCTCCTCCTCCTTCCCAGAGTCTGCCTGCCTGCCTGTGAGGGTGTCCCCGGGTCGTGGTTGGGGCCAGGCACCGGTGACATGTGGCATTGTGATATCTGTCGCCTCCTCTCTTCCTCCACCACACCAACAGACACGTTTACAAAATGGCTGCAAAGGTCACGCTCTGCTCTGTGTGTTTTCACACATCACAACCCCAAGGCTCATTCCAGCCTGTTTTCTTAGCTTTTTAATTTTAGACATTCACTGGCGAGCCGAGTTTCAGGGCGCCACATGCATCCCTTGGAAGAGGAGGGCACTGTGGGGGGGGTTGTTGTCGCTAGCTGACTGGTCCAACATAAGTCACCTCAAGTGCAGCAGCGTCATGGTAACTGTGATGTGCCATGGCAGACTACAGCACAGACACACACTCGAATTATTGTCCTCGTTGGACATAATAATGACCTAATAAGATTTAGTGGTTCAGGAAGAGTCACATTTTCTTCTCTGTTAAAGGGACACTTTGGGATTTTGAGTCAGATGAACTTGTGTATACCATTTTGATGTCTCTGTGTCCAGTATGAAGGAAGTTAGAGGCAGTTTTCTGAGCCAATGCTAACTAGTGTCTCCCACAGACTTCCAGTCAATGCGCTATCTGCTAGTATGCTAAAATAAAATAAAATTTAATTTGTCATGCGCCGAATACAACTGGTGTAGACTTACCGGGAAATGCTTGCTTTATAAGCCCTGCCCAATGATGAAGAGTAAAAAAAAATATATATATAAATAAATAAATAAATAAATAAATAAATAGTAACACATGAGGAATAACGTTTTATTTATATTTTTAAAAAATCACAATGTAGGATCTTTAATGAATTTATTTGCAAATTATGGTGGAAAATAAGTATGTGGTAACCTACAAACAAGCAAGGTTTCTGGCTCTCACAGACCTGTAACTTCTTCTTTCAGAGGCTCCTCTGTCCTCCACTCGTTACCTGTATTAATGGCACCTGTTTGAACTTGTTATCAGTATAAAAGACACCTGTCCACAACCTCAAACAGTCACACTCCAACCTCCACTATGGCCAAGACCAAAGAGCTGTCAAAGGACACCAGAAACAAAATTGTAGACCTGCACCAGGACTGTTCAGGGGCAGAATGACAGATTTGTACCTTGTCAGCTCGGGGTTTTGAACTTGCAACCTTCCGGTGACTAGTCCAACGCTCTAACCACTAGGCTACCCTGCTGCTCCATCCATTTCTATTGGGCACAAAATCATCTGAAACACAACCAAAACAAACAGCCAATGCATCCAACATGTTTCCAGTGTCACAAGCTTGATGTAATCATTGTGTTCTAGGAATATGGGACCAAATACTAAAATGTTCACTATATCAGTACACATATATATGAATTTGTCCCAATACTTTTGTTCTCATAAAATGGGGGGACTATGTACAACCTGTATGGATGAAAATACCCTCAAATGAAAGCTGACAGTCTGCACTTTAACCTCAGTCATTGTATCATTTCAAATCGAAAGTGCTGGAGTACAGAAAATAAATATAAATGTCACTGTCCCAATACTTTTAGAGCTCACTTTGGTTTATATGTTGTCAACAATCTAAGCCAACCCCGTCTGTTTTGACCCGTACTTGCGCAAGTGTCTGTTTTGTTGCTAAACAACCAACCCGTCTATAGGATTCCACCTTCCTCCTTTGTTGTCCTTTTGCATGTTTGATGTCTCGTCGGAGGTCCGTGTCCTGTTCCTTGTAAGCGGTAGCTCTAACCTTTAGCCCAGTGTGGATATTGCCTGTAATACATGGTTTTTGGTTTGGATACATTATTACTGTGGGGACGACGCTGTCTATGCACTTATTGATGAAGCCTGTAACTGTTGTTGTAAACTCCTCAATACTATCGGATGAATCCCGAAACATATCCCAGTTTGTACTAGCAAAACAGTCTTGTAGCCTCACGTCTCCTTCATCTGATCACTTCCGTATTGATCCCATCATTGGTATTTCTTGTTTGAGCATTTTTTTGTAAATAGGAAGCAGGAGAATGGAGTCATGGTCAGATTTGCTGAAGGCAGGATGAGGGAGGGCCTTGTATGCGTTTTTGGGGGTAGAATAAAAGTTTAAGAATTAGAGTTTTAGCGTCCCTAGTGGCGCAATAGACTTGTTGGTAGAAGTGAGGTAGGGCGGTTTTAAGTCTCCAGAAACGCTGCCTCTGAGTGAGCGGTTTCTTGTTTGCCTATGGTTTGAGAATGGTGCTGGCTTGTGGAGGGATGTAGACAGCGGTGATAATTTCGGATGAGAATTCTCTTGGTGGATAAAAGGGTCTGCAGCTTACCCTGGGGTATTCTATACTGAACAAAAATATAAATGCATGTTGCATCAATTTCAAAGATTATGCTGAGTTACAATTCATAGAAGGAATCAGTCAATTTAAATATATTCATTCGGCCCTAATCTATCGATGTCACTTGACTGGGCAGGGGCGCAGCTGGTTTTTCCCCACAAAAAAAGCTTTATTACAGACAGAAATAGACCTCAGATGATCCCGCAGGTAAAGAAGCCAGATGTGGAGGTCCTGGGCTGGTGTGGTTACACATGGTCTGCGGTTGTAAGGCCGGTTGGACGTACTGCCAAATTCTCTTAAACAACGTTGACAAACCTGCACATGCTCGAGTGGCCTAGTACTGTCGCCATCACAAGATGCACCTGTGTAATGATCATGCTGTTTATTTGGCTTCTTGATATGCCACACCTGTCAGGTGGATGGATTATCTTGGCAAAGGAGAAATGCTCATTAATAGGGATGCAAACTAATTTGTGCACAACATTTTAGATAAATTTCAGGTAACTTTTATTCCAGCTCATGATACATGGGATCAGCACTTTACATGCTGCGTTTATATTTTTGTTCAGTATATATCAGGTGGGAAAAAGCTGCTAGCAGATAGCAACTTCCATCTCTGCACGCAGAGACATAGAAATGATATCCACGAGTTCATCTGATGCTGGGGGAAGTAGATAAAGGGCCTCATTGGCAAATCCTGAATTATCCCTTTAACTGTAAATATGCATAAATAATCACTAAGTTCAATGTTGTTTTTCTGGACAGGAAATGCCATGTTCAGCAGAAACTAGGAGATGAGATGGATTCTGCTTTATCACACAATCTATTGTAAACCATTCCATGTTCAACATACTGTAAAACTCAAATCATAACTGCAAGGGAAGGCATCAGGGATGTAGGCCTACATCTGTGACTGTGTGTTGTCTGTGTCGGCCTTGCAGAAGCCGCTTCAGCCGGACATGGGCCACAACTCTCTGGCTAACTTCCAGATTGAGAAGAAGATTGGGCGGGGCCAGTTCAGTGAGGTGTACCGGGCCAGGTACCTGATGGACAACACCTCCATGGCCCTCAAGAAGGTTCAGGTGAGAGAGCCTCACTCACACGCGCGCATATATAGCACACACCATAATATTTCCCCCCACCTGTCAAGATACCCAAGGACACATTTCAGGTTGCTAGAAAATGTTTGTGGCCATAAAATGATTAGCATAAAATAATCCACCAACAGTAGTGGTAACTCTTGAACTAGAGACACCAAACTAACTTTCAGTCTATCTGATCAATCAATCAATCACTCAATCGATCAATATTTCCATCTACCTACTTTTTCAACTATAACCAGTCACTACCGTTATGACTGCAGTCATTAACACTACTGTGACTTATTCTACAACCACAAATACTTTAAGACAAGCACACACATTTTCTTTAGGAAATATACTTTTGTAGTTCATCCTGCTTTGCGATCATTACTCTATACTAGTGTATACACGATATACCGGTCCAATAATGTCCACTTTACTTTCATGCGTATCTCATGTATAGTATCTCTTTCCAGCCATCACTCACCTGCATGTCTCTCCGTCTGCTCTTCCTTTGCATCTATTCCTCCATAAATGTTTTAAATATCATTTAGCCATGATGGAGAGCGGGGTTGCAGACCCTGATGTCTTCTGTTGTTACATTTGTACATGTTTTACATTAGAGCAGTGTGCAGAGCGAGCAAAGTTGATACATTGTATCAGTTCATCGCCTGGTATAACCAAGAGCACAGGCCAGTCTGAGTAGGCTTTGCAATTGCAAGTTCGCTCTTCAGAGGAAAATGGAATGAACTTCTCGACAGGCGTGTTTGCAGCTTTTACAGCAAAGAAAACAGCGTGTCTAGCCCAGAAGAAAAGCGTGTCTAGCCCAGAAGAAAAGCATGTCTAGCCCAGAAGGTTAGGAAAATATGACCCATATTACCAGAGTTCCCTTTTTTTCTCTCCCTGTATGATTTCGCACGCATTTTTTAATCAAATTTCACAAACCATGTCGCAGGTCATTTTAAACTAATCCTGTTGTTCATTCATGTTACCGAGCTAGCTAACAACCTATTAACTTGACATTAGCTCTAGGCAAATTAGATTGACACGAGTAAAGTAAAATGTTCTGCTACTCATGAGAAGTGCTTCAAAGGTAGGATTTATATAAGCCTAATGTAAGCCTAAGCTATATATCTATATAAAAATATATATATAAAAAATCTACCGCTTTCTGGTGTTCCTTATTTTGTTTGGTGCCTAATCCTTTTAAAGTTGGGAGAAGTTTTTGAGGGAGGGAGATTCTTCTCTGTTAACTGAAGAGTAAAGAGGATTTCAGTGTTTTCCCCTTACTGCCACAATGACATGCAGAACATACTGCATGTATATTCATTCCTCCAGCCAAATCACGGGTAGGACTCTGCAAATATGAGCAAATCTGCCTTTCTATGCATTATTCTATTTTACAGTGAACAGTGTGAAGTTAATTCAATATATGTTGTATCGAGTTGAATTGTGAATATCAGTTACAGTTTTTTTGCATAGCACATGCGCATGACATTTATAAAACGGGAACAAGTGTTCTGGGTAGGGAACAGGACAAGGACACTTGGCCGCTCTTAATTGTATCACAATATTTCGTGATTTTGATGGATATGATTTATTTAAGTGTCGTACACCTACCGGTGCCCAGCCCATATGAGCTTTCAAGACACTACTAAATACATACCATTTTCCTTGTACTCAAAACAAAATAACATTTTGCAAATTATAGGCATACAATAATCATGGGAAGTACAGATACCATCTAGCCACACTACACAAACAGTACATTTCTCCTTCTCCTCCAGGCATTGTGAACAAACAACACTACTTGGTTATCGTGATACTTGGCCTGGTATTGTATTGTTAGTAAAATGTTTGTGTCTTGACAACACTACTCTCTACTATCTCTGTATTTAATATTTAACCGTGTCTTTATTTGGGTTTACTGCATTATTGAAATGCTTTATTAATATGTGTATGTGTTAAACAGAGTGCTGGAAGACCGACTCGTCTAACTAGATTCAACTGTCAGTGTTCATGTCTGGTGGTGGTGTGACAGTCTTCATTTACAGATTCCCTCTATAGACTGTAGAAGGTTGGCTCAGAAAGTAGGAAACTAGTGTCTTCGGATTATTCCTTTATAACATGGGAGTGCTTGCCACACTCTAGTGACACATACAGTAGTTTTCACCATCATGTCACCTGAAGTAAATTGTTGAACACACATTTCTATGTTTTTAAGGTGCATTATGGCTCTAAAAATATAGAATTCCTCTGTATGCTGATTCGCGTTGTGTGTGTGTGTGTGTGTGTTCACAGACACAGCTCTTTCTTTAGCTAGTCAACCCACAACAATTGATCTCCTCGTCTCAGCAACATCACAAGATGAGAATTTCAATGGGTTCACTTTACCGAGAACCACGCTTGTGATTATCAATACAGCTAGCTATCAAATTGAATTTTATTTGTCACATGAGCCGAATACAACGGGTATAAGACCTTATCGTGAAATGCTTACTTACCATCCCTTAACCAACAATGCAGTTCAAGAAAGAGTTAAGAAAATATTTGCTACATTAACAAAAGTAAAAACATTTTTTTTTTAAAGTAACATAATAAAATACAAAAATGAGGCTATATACAGGGGGTACTGGTACCGAGTCAATGTGCAGGGGTACAGGTTCGTCAAGGTCATTTGTACATGTAGGTAGGGGTGAAGTGACTATGCATAAATAGTTAACAGTGAGTAGCAGCAGTGTAAAAACAAAGGGGGGGTGTTAATGTAAATAGTTCAGGTGGCCATTTGATTAGGTGTTCAGCAGTCTTTGGGGTAGAAGCTGTTTAAGGAGCCTTTTTGTCCTAGACTTGGCGTTCCCGAACCGCTTGCCGTGCAGGTGAGGGAAGAACAGTCTATGACTTGGGTGACTGGAGTCTTTGACAATTGTTTGGGCCTTCCTCTGACACCGCCTAGTATATAGGTCCTGGATGGCAGGAAGCTTGGCCACAGTGACGCACTACCCTCTGTAGCGCCTAACGGTCAGATGCCGAGCAGTTTCCATACGAGCCGGTGATGCAACCGGTCAGGACGCTCTCGATTGTTCAGCTGTAGAACTTTTTGAGGATCTGGGGACCCATGCCAAATCTTTTACTTATTTATTTTTTCCACCTTTTATTTAACCAGGTAGGCCTGTTGAGAACAAGTTCTCATTTACAACTGCGACCTGGCCAAGATAAAGCAAAGCAGTGCGACACAAACAACACAGAGTTACACATGGAATAAACAAACGTACAGTCAATAACACAATAGAAAGTCTATATGCATAGTGTGCAAATATATTAATATTAGGGAGGTAAGGAAATAAATAGGCCATAGTGGTGAAATAATTACCATTTAGCAATTAACACTGGAGTGATAGATGTGCAGAAGATGAATGTGCAAGTAGAGATTGGGTGCAAAGGAGCAAAAAAATAAGTAACAATATGGGGATGAGGTAGTTGGGTGGGCTCTTTACAGATGGGCTGTGTACAGCTGAAATGATCGGTAAGCTGCTCTGACAGCTGATACTTAAAGTTGGTGAGGGAGATGACTCCAGCTTCAGTGATTTTTGCAATTTATTCCAGTCATTGGCAGCAGAGAACTGGAAGGAAAGGTGGCCTAAGGAGGATATGGGCTTTGGGGATGACCAGTGAAATATACCTGCTGGAGCGCGTGCTACGGGTGGGTGCTGCTATGGTGACCAGTGAGCTGAGATAAAGTGGGGCTTTACCTAGCAAAGACTTATAGATTACCTGGAGCCAGTGGGTTTGGTGATGAATATGTAGCGAGGGTCAGCCAGCGAGCGCATACAGGTCGCAGTGGTGGGTAGTATTTGGGGCTTCGGTGACAAAACGGATGGCATTGTGATAGACTACATCCAATTTGCTGAGTAGAGTGTTGGA
Organism: Oncorhynchus tshawytscha; assembly: GCF_018296145.1. Taxonomy (NCBI): domain Eukaryota; kingdom Metazoa; phylum Chordata; class Actinopteri; order Salmoniformes; family Salmonidae; genus Oncorhynchus; species Oncorhynchus tshawytscha. The sequence continues at coordinate 43,765,034 of NC_056429.1, read as the reverse complement.
GGCTATTTTGAAAATGACATCGCCGAAGTCAAAAATCGGTAGGATAGTCAGTTTTACGAGGGTATGTTTGACAGCATGAGGGAAGGATGCTTTGTTGCGAAATAGGAAGCCGATTCTAGATTTAATTTTGGATTGGAGATGCTTAATGTGAGTCTTTAAGGAGAGTTTACACTCTAACCAGACACCTAGGTTTTTGTAGTTGTCCACATAAGTCGAACCATCCAGAGTGGTGATGCAAGATGGGCCGGCGGGTGCGGGCAGCGATCGGTTGAAGAGCATTTAGTTTTACTTGCATTTATGAGCAGTTGGAGGCCACGGAAGGAGTGTTGTATGGCATTGAAGCTCGTCTGGAGGTTTGTTAACACCGTGTCCAAAGAAGAGCCAGAAGTATATAGGATGGTGTCATCTGTGTGGAGGTGGATCAGAGAATCACCAGCAGCAAGAGCGACATCATTGCATTAGCATATACAGAGAAAAGAGAATTGAACCCTGTGGCACCCCCATAGAGACTGCCAGAGGTCCGGACAACAGGCCCTCCGATTTGACACACTGAACTCTATCTGAGAAGTAGTTGGTGGGCAAGGCAGTCATTTTAGATAAGAATATGGTGATTGACAGAGTCAAGCCTTGGCCAGGTCGATGAAGATGGCTGCACACTTGTCTTTTATCGATGGCGGTTATGATATCGTTTAGGACCTTGAGCATGGCTGAGGGTCACCCATGACCAGCTCGGAAACCAGATTGCATAGCGGAGAGGTTACGGTGGGATTCGAAATGGTCAGTGATATGTTTTGTTAACTTTGCTTTCGAAAGGCAGGGTAGGATAGATATAGGTCTGTAACAGTTTGGCTCTAGAGTTTCTCCCCCTTTGAAGAGCTTTCCAATCTTTAGGGATCTCAGATGATACGAAAGAAGTTGAACAGGCTAGTAATAAGGGTTGCAGCAATTGTGGTGGATAATTTTAGAAAGAGGGTCCAGATTGTCTAGCCCAGCCTATTTGTTGGTGGTCAGATTTTGCAGCTCTCAGAACATCAGCTATCTGGATTTAGGTGGAGGAGAAATGGGGGAAGCAAGTTGCTGTGGGGGGTACAGAGCTGTTGACTGGGGTAGGAGTAACCAGGTGGAAAGCATGACCAGCCGTAGAAAAATGTTTATTGAAATTATCGATTATCGTAGATTTATCGGTAGTGTGTTATTCCGAGCCTCAGTGCAGTGGTCAGCTCGGAGGAGGTGCTCTTATTCTCCATGGACTTTACAGTGTCCCAAAACTTTTTGGAGTTTGTGCTACAGGATGCAAATTCCTGTTTGAAAAAGTTAGCCTTTGCTTTCCTAACTGCCTGTGCCTGTGGGGGCTTTTCGATGCTAATGCAGTATGCCACAGTATGTTTTTGTGCTGGTCAAGGGCAGTCAAGTCTGGAGTGAACCAAGGGATATATCTGTTCTTAGTTCTACATTTTTTTGAATGGGGCATGCTTATTTAAGATGGTGCGGAAAGCACTTTAATAGAATAACCAGGCATCCTCTACTGACGGAATGGGGTCAATATCCTTCCAGGATACCCGGGCATGGTCAATTAGAAAAGCCTGCTCGCGGAAGTGTTTTAGGGAGCGTTTGACAGTGATGAGGGTAGTTGTTTGACTACGGATGCAGGCAGTGATCGCTGAGATCCTGGTTGAAGACAGCAGAGGTGTATTTAGAGGGTAGTTTGGTCAGGATGATATGAGGGTGCCCGTGTTTATGGATTTAGGGTTGTACCTGGTAGGTTCCTTGCTCATTTGTGTGAGATTGAGGGCATCTAGCTTAGATTGTAGGATGGCCGGGGTGTTAAACATATCCCAGTTTAGGTCACCTAACAGTATAAACTTTGACGATAAATGGGGGGCAATTAATTCACATATGGTGTCCAGGGCACAGCAGGGGGCTGAGGAGGGTCTTTAACAAGCGGCAACAGTGAGAAACTTATTTCTGGAAAGTTGATTTTTTTTCTCTTCAGTCTCCTGAGGGGGAAAAGGTGTCGTCATGCCCTCTTCACGACCATCTTGGTGTGTTTGGTCCATGATAGTTTGTTGGTGATGTGGACACCAAGGAACTTTAAACTCTCAACCCGCTCCACTACATCCCCGTTGATATTAATTGGAGCCTGTTCGGCCCGCCTTTTCCTGTCTTCCACGCGAGATGACATCAACACTGTCTGTGTATCATTATTAACAGTGACTGGGAAAATGGATTATCTGGAGGAACAATCCAGGAGGAATAACATGGCTGTGGTTGGCATACCAGAGTCTACACATGAGTCTGAGGAGAAAGTGAGAAAAACTTCGCTGTGAAAAGATGCAGATCGATCATGGAAAGATTGAGGTGGAGCGCAGGTCTATAAAACTTAAAACCAGCCCAGGTGAAAGACGCAGGCTGATAGTGGTCAAGTTGCTAAGGTTCAATGACAAGATGGCTGTTCTGGAGAGAGCCAAGAACTTGAGAGGAACCAACATCTTCCACAATGAGGACTTATGTGAAGCTGTGCGCCAGCAGCGGAAATAACTTATTCCAGCTATGAAAGCTGCCAGAGAGCGTGGGAACATTGCTTACATCCGCTACGACTGGCTTATTGTCTACCCTCCCAACCACAAGCCTGGGAGGAGTGAGCAAGCCAAGCTTCCGGGTCAGTAGCTTTAGCACAACATCACACACACACCAACTGACACTCACAAGTGCCTGATTGACTGACTATTAGCCAAACAAGGTTTTTAATTTAGTTTTTTTTAGGACTGACCCAAATTAGTCAACTGGTTAATTGTTTGGTTGTTAGGCTGTTGGTCGACCGATATTGTTTTAGTCGAGCAGTAACGAATATAAATATATGCACTACATTTCAAAAGTTTGGGTTCACTAAGAAATGTCCTTGTTTTTCAAAGAAAAGCTCATTTTTTGTCCATTTAAAATAACACCAAACTGATCAGAAATACAGTGTAGACATTGTCGTAAATGACTATTGTAGCTGGAAACGGCAGATTTTTTTTCCAATGGAATATCTACATAGGCGTACAGAAGCCCATTATCAGTCACTCCTGTGTTCCAATGGCACGTTGTGTTAGCTAATCCAAGTTTATCATTTTAAAAGGCTAATTAATTGACCATTAGAAAACCCTTTTGCAATCATTTTGTGGAAGGCTACCCAAAACGTTTGACCCAAGTTAAACAATTTAAAGGAAATGCTATCAAATACTAATTGAGCGTATGTAAACTTCTGACCCACTTGGAATGTGATGAAAGAAATAAAAGCTGAAATAAATCATTCTTTCTACTATTATTCTGACATTTCACATTGTTAAAATAAAGTGGTGATCCTAACTGACCTAGACAGGGAATTTCTACTAGGATTAAATGTCAGGAATTGTGAAAAATGTAGTTTAAATGTATTTGGCTAAGTTGTATTTAAACTTGCGACCATCTCAGTGAACTAATTCATTGTGGAGGCCGAGACTAAGTGCCAATTTCTGCTTGAACCGAAAATGTGGTCGGAGGCAAAATATGCAGGGTATGACTGAATTGCAGAGCCTCCAGAGGCATGCAGATGCAAAATCGAGCTCCATACCACATCGCCTCCCAAATGTTGTAACAATGCGGAGAGCTCTGTATAGCTCTGCATTGACATGATTAGTTGACGGGATGTGGGGGTGGTACATCCTGTAGAAAACAAACTCACTCACTTGACAACAGCTCAATCATATAGAGTATGAATGCCCTTACTTCTGCTGAGGCCGTATCACCGTAAATGCTGCATGGCCAATGCAGACTTCGGATTGCCCAGCTGCATAATGCACTTCTCAATACAGAATGCACTCTCTCCCGCAAATTTGTGCACTTTCATTGTTACTTAACTTCATTGTGTGAATTGTTTGCATTTGATTGTTAGTGTATATTAATTCCCATTACATAGATCACCAGTAGTACATTTGCCGTTAATTCCTATAATTTCTAATCTACAATGTTTGTTACGTTGGTTACAATAATTTCTGTTAAAACCTCTTGCAGCTCCCCCCTACTTTGTGCAATTTCCGCCTGAATACATACCCAAATCTAACAGCCTGTAGCTCAGGCACAGAACCAAGGATATGCATATTCTTGGTACCATTTGAAAGAAAACACTCTGAATTTTGTGTAAATGTGAATTAAATGTAGGAGAATAACACACAATAGATCTGGTTTAGATAAAACAATGAAAAAAACCTATTCATTTTAAAGATGATGATACAAAAATAAAAAACAAGATAAAACAAACATTCAGGATGATGGGGACAATTTCAGTGAAAAATATAAGAGGGCAACAGTACTTGTGCAACGTTTCATAATAATAACTTCCAAAATGAGTGTGCTACATGACATCTATCATGAAGTCACCCAGGTGTCCCACACAAGTATCCCAAAGGTATACATTTTGAAACAAATAACTATATACAAAATACCAAAATGGTATTCTAACACACCCCCCCAAAAAATTGAGAAAAATAAATGGGGGAAAAAAAATAACTATTGATTAAAAATATATATTTATATATAGATATATGTATATACATTTACAAAATAACATGGGTAACTATTTGCACACTTTCAATATTTGGAAGACCCTCAGTCCTCTATCAAATCTATTTATATAGCCCCAGCCTAAAAAACCCAAACAGCAAGCAATGCAGGTGTAGAAGCACGGTCATCCTTTGGGTCACTGATATGAAGCGTCTGTGAAATAACCAGAAACCTTTTGCAAGACATAACAGTCATGGGGAAAGGCAGTTGGTAGAGAGATGATGTTTTCCAGTAGTCCCTCAGGGTTTTCAGCTTCACCAGCCCCATGTAGACGACCAGTGAAAGGTAGCAGAAAAAGTCTGACATGGATATGGGCTTCCATGATGCTTTTTTGCCTGCTTGCTTCTTCTCCCCATACTTATTAGTGTTAGACACGAGCGACTCGACAACGGATTGGGTGAAAAACAGCTGAAAAAGCTGAAGGGGGCTGTAAGTTGATGTCATAATCACCTGAGGTCCTGGCTCCCTTTTCGGCCTAAATGTTGGTTGAGGTGGCTCCACATCATCTTCTAGGACAGTGTGCCAACACCCTTCTGTCCCTTCTTAGCAGGTGGCACACTTCACCTCCTCCGCTTCTTTGCCTTCACACCTCTAGATAGCCCGGGAGGTGTGGAGCCAGAGACAACAGGTGTCTGGCTGGATGAACCAGCTTCAGTGGGGGATAGACACCTTGGCACTGGGGGCTCCCATTCGGAGTCAGTGTCACTGTGAAAGAAAATGTTCAGTTAGAATAGTTTCACATATGAGCCCTGTATCAACAGGTATAATAAACAGATATATAGAGTACAGGGAACATAAAGTGCTGTTCCATTTCACTTTGGCCATTGTAGTGGGCCTGCCCTCTCCTCAACAGCCTCAAATAGGCTATTTCATGTGAGGGTGGGGTGGAGCGGCACACACGCATATCAACCTGGCTCCCTCTAATCCATAATATGTAGACTGAAAGGAGGAAGCATGGTCGCTGTGTTGCGATGTGTGGTTTGCTGTTACATTCTACTCCATTCTATAACACACACACACACACACACACACACACACACACACACACACAGGCTAAGGGTCATTCACATACATACAAACACCCCCACCCACAACGCATAGACAATGTGTACTTTACACATTTCATTACATTATTATATATTGCAAATAAAATGTTGTTAAAAATCACAAAGAATATTTTATATTATTAATTTCAAACAACGGCATTAGCATTTAGAAGAACTTACCAGTCCAAAACTATGTCCTCGCCGTTCAAAAAATATGCTTCCATTTTGGAGTCAAAGCTATGGTCGCTAGCTGAATCTTCTTCCAAAAGAAGATCTGTTTCACTGTCACGATCAATTTCCTCTAATTTTGTCTACATTCGTAAATGTAGTTTTAGATTTAGCTTTCCCTGACTTATTCGCCATGATGTTCGATATATAAACAGCTGAAGATGCACATTACTGAAAAAGGGCTGTGCGCCACAAGCTTGGCTCCTTCCAGTATGACTGTTCAATGGCGAATGACCATATTTCGCAGGAGTTTCCTACATGGGTTGGTCTTCCAACACATAACCATTGCATACTGCAGTGTTCCTCGGCTCATTGGCTATCTACCCAGCTAGATTTCAAGATGATAAGTGGTCATTGGGTTAAAAGACAGTCAATCAACGAAACAGCGGGCAAATCATTGGTGCGCAATGATGTCATGACTTGTTGTCTTCAAATCGGTTTCTCTCAGTCAATACGTCCCGCGAAATGGCCCATCACGTTTGATTGTGTTACAAACAAACCAGTTGATTGCAGTGAAACCAAACATGACTGGAAAAGTCACTTTCTGTGTGGGTTATTTACCTGGAATGTGTCGTCGAAAATGGAATGAGACGGAATTCACGACACAAGCGGTTCACAAAATGTTTTGTGTTAGGCTACAAAAACGGATTTTATCAAACAAAAGATCATTCATTGTGTAACAGTGAGCATTGGGATTGCAAACAGACGAAGATCGTCAAAGGTAAACGGTTTATTTTAATGCAGTTTGTTTCCGTTACACCTGTGCTTGTTGAAAAGTTTTTTTTTTATGGGGCTCTATGCTCAGATAATCGCATAGTGTTCTGTCGCAGTAAATCCTTTTTTAAATCTGACAACGCAGTTGGATTAGCAAGATTCTAGGCTTTCGATACATGTGAGACACTTGTATTTTAATGAATGTTTAATATGACTATTTATGTAGCGATCACCGTATGTTGTGGAATTTCAGCCCGCTAGCGGGTTCCGTGCTCAGAGAGGTTAAAAACTTCTTAGGGCTGCAATTCCGTTAACAGGATCGATATGACAACAGCCAGTGAAAGTGCAGGGCACCACATTCAAAATAACAATCTCATAATAAAAATTCCTCAAACATACATGTATCTTATACCGTTTTAAAGATAATCTTGTTGTTAATCCCACCACAGTGTCCGATTTCAAATAGGCTTTACAGCGAAAGCACCACAAACGATTGTTAGGTCACCACCAACTCACAGAAAAATTCAGCCATTTTTCCAGCCAAAGAGAGGAGTCACAAAAAGCACAAATAGAGATAAAATAAATCACTGACCTTTTGATGAGCTTCATCAGATGACACTCATAGGACTTCATGTTACACAACACATCTGTTTTGTTTGATAAAGTTCATATTTATATAAAAAAATCTCAGTATACATTGTTAGACATGGAAATATAGATATACCTCTCCTGAATGCAACCGCTGTGTCAGATTTTTTGCAAAATTTACGGAAAAAGCAAACCATGCAATAATCTGAGACGGTGCTCAGAATTTTTAAAAATAATTATCCGCCATTTTGGAGTCAACAGAAATAACATTATAAATATTCCCTTACCTTTCATCTTCATCAGAATGCACTCCCAGGAATCCTACTTCCACAATAAATGTTTGTTTCGTTCGATAATGTCCAAGTAGATACTTTTGTTAGCGTGTTTAGTACACAAATCCAAACGCTCGTGCTGGTCCAGGCGAACGTCGGACGAAAACTTCAAAAAGTTATATTTCAGGTCGAAGAAACTTGTCAAACTAAGTACAGAATCATTCTTTAGGATGTTGTTATCATAAATATTCAATAGCGTTCCAACTGGAGAATTCCATTGTCTGTAGAAAGCCATGGAACGCAGGTCGCTATCATGTGAAATACGCATGACCAGGACCTGGTTCTCTGCCAGACCACTGACTCAAAGAGCTCTCATCTGGCCCCACAATACAGTAGAAGCCTCATTCAAGTTTCTAAAGATGGTTGGAAGCCTTAGGAAGTGCAATATAACCATTATCCCACTGTGTATTCAAAAGGGGCTGGGTTGAAAATCGACCAACCTCAGATTTCCCACTTCCTGTTTGGATTTCTTCTCAGGTTTTTGCCTGCCATATGAGTTCTGTTATACTCACATACATCATTCAAACAGTTTTAGAAACTTTAGAGTGTCTTCTATCCAATACTAACAATAATATGCATATATTAGCAACTGGGCCTGAGGAGCAGGCTGTTTACTCTGGGCACCTTTCATCCAAGCTACTCAATACTGCCCCTGCAGCCATAAGAAGTTAATGTGTTCAGTATTATTATTGCAGTCTTCCTGTTATCATTGCCGGAGTGGATACATTGTTTGCAGAGTGCACAACCCATGCTACACTTGTGAGAAACAAGTTTAGGTTCATTTCATTCCATCTTTGAGTTTTGTCAATTTAGTCATTTGTCTTTTGTTTGGAGCTCTCCTGTTAATGATGAGTATGGACTCACACGAATAGAAGTAGGCCTATAGTAGTGAGTGTGATTTTTTGGGGGGGGGATATTTATTTTTATCAGGATATTTTCTACCTGCAGACTACAATGTTTTTATTTGTTGGCTTTATGTAGGCTATTTTTTTTACATAGTTGGCAATAGAAGTTACTTTTTAGATTTATCCATTTAGATTTGGATTGAATTTTTATTAACCACATGACTGATTTGAGACATGTTATATTGTTATATATACATATTATAAATTAAATTAAACTGTTTCACCATAATGTGCATATGAAAACCATAACTGGCATGCATATCGGTAGAAATGGTAAGATAAATTGGCATTCCACATGAGAAAGGTTGCCGGCAACTTCAGGAGAGTAATGGCGGAATCTGCGGCAGTCAGCACGAGCTGGAGGAGAACAGTTGGGTCAGGTTAATGTTTTTTGTTCTAGATCCCTGGCACCCTCCCGAGACATTTTGTCTTATTTCATCAAATGCTAAACTTAAAGCATCAGACCAGCTCAATTAATGTAGTTGATTTTATTGAAACACATAGGGTGTGTCTATATATGGAAAAATACAAGTAAAAAAATGTTGACCACTCGTTTGGTTGAAAGAACAGACAACTTTCGGTCGACCAAGATTATTTTTTTTTCGGGGACAGCCCTAGTTTTTTCCTCCATATTATGTCTGACAAGCTACCCAGAAAAGTGCTAAGAATAGATACCCCATATAAATATATGTAGCCTTAGAAATAAGGTTCAAGAAATCAATAACTTACTAAGGCAGTATATGAATGTTATCAATCTCTGAGACTCACTTAGATAATTCCTTTTATACAGCAGTAGTAATACAGGGATGTAACATATACAGAAATGCCTATGGAGGTGTTGTTGCACATGTCCAGAGTCATATTCCTGTAAAGGTTAGAGAGGATCTCATATCTAATATTGTTGTAGTGTTGTGGTTGCTGATTCACCTGCCACATCAAAAGCTTCTCCTTTTGGGTGCTGCTATTGGACAACAGTTGCTAATAGTCATGATCTGGATAATATGTGTGAAATTCTTGATGTGTGTGATGTTAAGAGGGGCCTGTTTTCTGGGTGACCAAGCTGTCCACTCAAGCAGAAGCTTCCTACTGTAACCAGTGCCTCTAATCTGGCTCAGGTTATCAATCAACCAACCAGAGTGTTTACAAACAGTACAGGAACTACATCATCCAAGTGTGTTGATCATATCTTTACTAATTCTGCAGAACTTTGTTCTAAAGCTGTATCCACACCTATTGGATATATTGACCATAATATAGTGACTAGAGTGGCTTGAGAATGTATTCACCCCCTTTGGCATTTTTACTAATTTCTTGCCTTACAACCTGGAATTAAAATAGATTTTTGGGGAGTTTGTATCATTTGATTAACACAACATGCCTACGACTTTGAAGATGCCAAATATTTTTTATTGTGAAACAAACAAGAAATAAGAAAATAAAAAAAACTTGAGCGTGCATAACCCACCCCCCACACACACAAAAAAGTAAATACTCTGTAGAGCCACCTGTTGCAGAAATTACAGCTACAAGTCTCTTGGGGTATGTCTCTATAAGCTTGGCACTGGGCTTTGACTAGGCCATTCCAATACATTTAAATGTTTCCCAATGAACCACTTGAGTGTTGCTTAATCAGTATGCTTAGGGTCATTGGCCTTCTGGAAGGTGAACCCCTGTCCAAGTCTCAAATCTCTGGAAGACTGAAACCGGTTTCCCTCAGGAATTTCCCTGTATTTAGCGCCATCCATAATTTCTTCAATTCTGACCAGTTTCCCAGTCCCTGCCAATGAAAAACATCCCCACAGCATGATGCTGCCACCACCATGCTTCACTGTGGGGATGTTGTTCTCGGGGTGATGAGAGGTGTTGGGTTTGTGCCAGACGTAACGTTTTCCTTGATGGCCAAAAAGCTCAATTTTAGTCTCATCTGACCAGAGTGCCTCCTTCCATATGCTTGGGGAGTCTGCCACATGCTGTGTTTGCTTATTTTTTTCTTTAAGCAATGGCTTTTTTCTGGCCCTTCTTCTGTAAAGACCAGCTTTGTGGAGTGTACGGCTTAAAGTGGTGCCATGAACAGATACTCCAATCTCTGCTGTGGAGCTTTGCAGCTCCTTCAGGGTTATCTTTGATCTCTTAGTTGCCTCTGATTTAATGCCTTCCTTGCCTGGTCCATGAGTTTTGGTAGGTGGCTCTCTCTTGGCAGGTTTGTTGTGGTGCCATATTCTTTCAATGTTTTAATAATGGATGTAATGTCGCTCCGTAGGATGTTCAAAGTTTCTGATATTTTTTTTTAACCCAACCCTGATCTGTACTTATCCACAATTTTGTCTCTGACCTATTTCGAGAGCTCCTTGGTCTTCATGGTGCCGCTTGCTTGGTGGTGCCCCTTGGTTAATGGTGTTGCAGACTCTGGGGCCTTTCAGAAAAGGTGTATATATACTGAGATCATGTGACGCTTAGATTGCACACATGTGGATTTTATTTAACTAATAATGTGATTTCTGAAGGTAATTGGTTGCACCAAATCTTATTTAGGGGCTTCATTGCAAAGGGGGTGAATACATATGTGTGCACCACTTTTCCGTTTTTTTCCCCCTAATTGTTTTTGAAACAAGTCACTTTTTTTTCATTTCACTTTGCCAATTCGGACTATTTTGATGAAATCAATTTCCATTTACATGAAATCCAAATAAAAATCCATTTAAATTACAGGTTGTAATGCAACAAAATAGGAAAAACACAGATGGGGATGAATACTTTTGCAAGGCAAAACGACACTGGGCCAATTGCCCTATAGGACTTCCAATCACGGCCTGATGTGATGCAGCCTGTATTCGTAGTGCTATAGACCGCTGCGCTGCTTGGGAGCCCTTCAGTTGTATTTTTATTGTTTTAAATAGTTGTATTGTTCTTTTGGTCATGGTGTTCTTAGTTTAGATTTGTGTTTCGGGTACTGTCTGTTAGTGTTCTGTATTTTGTCATGTTCCGTGTTTTGTGTGGACCCTTCTTCAGCAGCTAATGGGGATCCGAATACAAATCATAAATCATATGCTGAACAATTATAGCCTCCTTGGACTTTCTCTCTCTGTAAGACAGGGATGGGCAACTGTAGACCCGCGGACCAATACATTTTTTTTCCTTCAAATTATTGTATTTTCGTTTGTTTGGGGGGGATTCAGTCGGCGTGTCAATTTACTGTTGAGAGTTAGTATAATAGATGCACAAAGTGCAATTCTGAAATTGAGTTGTTCATCAGCAGTCCCTCAATTAGCTAATTCCAGCATAATATTTTTTGTTTGATTGGCCAGCTATCTAAACTTGTAGTAAGCATGGTCGAATTACCGACCGTTGGCCCATTGGTAATCAATTATCATATTAAAAACTGCGAACATTTGTCTCCACCCCATGTCAAAATATGTAGAATTGCAGGAAATTATAGAGGGTGTATGCATGTGGATATGCAGACCCACAAGCCACTGTGGCCTCTCTTGATGAGTTCTGTTTTTTTGGGGGCCGCACCCCCATCAAAGTAGCCCATCCCTGCTCTAAGACAATGGGTCATAAAAATGGCTCTTGACACCTAGGTGGGATACCATGTGACCTCGCAAGGCTAAAAAAGAACTGCTCCCCTCTTAAATAAATTCAAAGGTTTTTATTGGCATGGGAAACATATGTTTACATTGCCAAACATGTAAAATAGATCATCGAAACCTCTCTCACTCTCTTATCATTGCCTTCTCTGCCCTGCTCTGGGCTCAACAGCTTCTCAAAGGAGGGAAGAAGAACCCCCATTTAGGGGCCTTAGCAAGAAATGGTAACTGATAAGACAGGGAAAGTAACTTTTCAGGACAGAATACCTGCAATTTAGTACATTTCTAATTGTGACTGAAGAGCCCAAGTACAAGCAGTCTCAGTGAGGACTTAAGACATCCAGGCTGTATCACAACTGGCCGTGATTGGTAGTCCCATAGGGCGGTACACAATTGGCCTAGTGTCGTCCGTGTTTGGCCGGTGTAAGCCGCCATTGTAAATAAGAATCTGTTCATAACTGACTTGCCTAGTTAAATAAAACAAAAAAGACTTAAAGATCTAGTGAAGCCTGAACCGTACACATAAGCTAACCTTCTTCAAGGAAAGGAGAAGCAACTCCAGATCATTACCTCTGCAACATCAAGAAGAGAGCCATCAGACAGAGCAAACAGGAACACAACTCAAGAAGGAGCACCACAAGGAGCACAATCCAGAGAAAAAGAACAAGCACAAGGACACTCAAATCGAGGGAAAGGACACACAGCCTTCCCCTTTTGTTCTCACCATGCGGGCTGAGCTACCAAGAGGCAACAATAGATTTTGATTACAGGCTAGAATATATATATATATTCTCGAAGTCTTCACTTGTTACCTTTAGGCAAGTCAGTTAACAACAAACTCTTATTTTCAATGACATCCTAGGAAGAGTGGGTTGACTGCCTTGTTCAGGGGCAGAACATGATTTTTTTTACCTTGTCAGCTCGGGGATTCGATCTTGCAACCTTTCGGTTGCTAGTCAAACACTCTAACCACTAGGCTACCTGCCGCCCCGCTTTGTGGAGTGTGGTGTCAAAAAGCAGAGCATTTCTTTATTACAGACAGACTATTAAATCTATATGTTTTGACCGGGACCGTTTACAATCCAAGGAAACACCAAGTCCTTCAGTCTCCTGAACTTGTTCAACAGCCACAGTCGTGAAAGGTAGTGTACTGTAGCTATAGGTCTAATTAGCATTATGGTAATTGTACTCTCATAGGATAGTTGAAATGTTTATGAATGAAGAAATGGGGTGATGCGTTATTATTGTGGCTGAGAGCATCACTGACTGCTGCTGAGAAGTGTGTGTGTGTGTGTGTGTGTGTGTGTGTGTGTGTGTGTGTGTGTCATTACATATAGCATCAGCAGCCATGATGTTTTGTTGTCATTCTATTAGTGTTTTTTCCTTCTCTCTCTTTCTCCTTTCCTTGAACATGCTGCAACAATCTCTCCTTTTGATCTCTTGATAGATATTCGACTTGATGGATGCCAAAGCTCGGCAAGATTGCATCAAAGAAATAGATCTCCTAAAGGTAAAGAACCAGAGCGAGCGAGAAAACAATTGATCTGTACCAGACGCCTGCATGCGAGTGTGTTTGTGTCTTTCTCTGTGCTGTGTGTGTGCCTCCCTCTTTTGTGTGTGTGTGTGTGTGTGTGTGTGTGTGTGTGTGTGTGTGAGAGACTCCTCCAGGCTTACATTGACTCTTTTTTTTTTATGCCCAAAACATTTCATTTTTTCTCTCTCAGTATTGTTTAGAAGGGGGGCAATAGTGGATCGCCATGGAAATTTAGCAGACTCCCTTGTGTGTCTTTTGATGTTTTGTCCCCCCCCTCCCACGCCCCACCCCACGCCCCACATCTTTTTGTCTTTCTTTTGTCTTTCTTCTTTAAATGAAGTGTTTTCATTGATCAAACTACCTTAAACATGCTTTGCTTGTCTCTAGTCTCAAAAGCTAATGAACAAATTAATGACAGGTTGAATAACTCCCTCTGTCTCGGTGATCAGAGGTGTGTGTGTTCTCCAGGTTGTTGCTAACTCTGTTCATAACACGTTACTCTCTCTTCCATACACACCTAGCACACCTCCATACACACCAAGCATTTTGCTACACCCGCAATAACATCTGCTAAACATGTGTATGTGACCAATAAAATTTGATTTGATTTTGATTTGATGAGGTCTGCATTAGCCAACCACAAAGGAGACTGGTGTTATGCCAGGCTTAGCCACATGCCCCCTCTTTTTCCCTCCCTCCATTTCCCCCTCTCTCGTCCATTCTAGGGCTCAGGAGGCTGATGCACAAGATATGTCACTCCGTCCCTCCCCCTCTCTCTCCCTCACGCCTCTCTTTATCCCTCCTCCTTGAGTGTGTGTGTGCTTTCTCTGCTCTGTCTCTTCTGTGTGAGTGCTAATGGTTGTGGTGGTTCATTCCAACAGTCTGGCTGTGTGTGTGTGTGTGTGTACTGGGCAGGGCTAACAAGGCCAGATTGTGAACAGGGGAATCCAGCCTTCCTTCCATCTATCCATCCTTCTACCCCAGTAGACAGGACAACACGACACACAGCCAAATCAGAGTAATGAGATGCACACTGCCATGGGCCTGACACATACACACACACACACACATGCTGGCATGCATGCTCACGGTCCTCTGTCTGTCTCTCTATCTGTCTCTCTATCTGTTCATATGCTTTGTAAAGTGTAGGCTAGATGATCCTGTTGTCCTGTATGGCTCAGTTGGTAGAGCATGGTGCCTGTACCGCCAGGGATATGGGTTTGATTCCCGGGGCCACCCATACGTAAAATATATGCACGCATGACTGTAAGTCGCTTTGGATAAAGGCGTCTGCTAAAAAGCATATACTGTATATACATTGATGAATGACTGTCTATACTCTTAGACTCCATTTAAATTTGATTCATTGCCATGACGTATTGATATATTATGCCGGAGCACAATGTTACTCGCTCACTCTCTCACATTTCTCTGTCCATCTCTCAGCCTTTGTGTTGTAGTTTATGTCCATCCTAACCTTACGTGAGTTCTGTGAGATGAGATGCAGTACACCCCCAGCCCAGTCCCAGTGTCCGGCTCAGATTCAATTACTCCAGTCTGTTTCACGGGCAGTCCTGAAGCCTGCTCACATTAACCTCATTTAACCTGAACTAACTGGACAGAAGCCTGGCCCTGCCTGCACACACACCCTGTAGCTGTCCAGGCCTGGAGCTGGGGAGCCAGCATCTACAGTCATATCTCTTAGCATGGCCAGGGTCTTCACGGGTCAATGTGAGTAGGGGAAGGAGAGAGATGGGATGAGGGGGGGGGGAGCACATGGATGTTTCTCTTGCTCTGAAATGACGCATCACAGAGCTGCAACCCTGATCCAAAAATACATCTGCTGCAGTGTTTGTTTGTATGTGTGTGTGTACAGTATGTATACGTTGCTTCTCCTGTGGATCAGTCCACAGAGTGAACATTTCTTTAATCACGTCGGAGCAGTGTCATACCGCATGCCTGGGCCCCGCTATCGCTGCTCACATCACAACCCCTGACACACAACACGTCTACTGTAGCTCTCTCTCACTCTCTCCCTCCCCTCTCTCTGTCTGACTGCACCTGATGTGGTTAGTCACTTATTGACCGATCAACAGGAAATAATCTGTTGAGAAAATGAGAGGGTTTTCTAGATCTATTTATTTCTCTGCCAGCGGCGTGTTGAGAGCTGTGTGGAACAGCAGCCTGTTGTAATCAGACAATGGTTGTTGTTGACATGTCACACTGCTCTGTCACACACACAGGACAAAGCCATAGCCTTCTCATTCAACTACACAGTTTCTACACCGGCGTGGCCAGCCAAATGACCGACAACATTACACATCACAGGAGCACCTGATAATGGTTACTTGAAAGGATTTCAGCACTTTAACATACTCATTGTCACATTGTGTGGTATGTTATATCTGTGTAAGAAGGGGTCATTGGTTGGAGACTTGGGACAAAATATGTGTTGATTTCACAAAGCTTTTACAAACCCTGGGAGCCAGTTAAACAGTCATTGTTCCCTCATCTATTCTCTCTCGCGCTCTCTCGCTATATCTCAATTTTTTTCCCCCTCTCTCTCTTTCCCTCTCTCACCATCTCTCTCTCTCTGTTTCTCTCTCTCTCGTACAGCAACTGAACCACCCAAATGTGATCAAGTACCATGCATCATTTATTGAGGAGAATGAGCTGAACATTGTGTTGGAACTGGCCGATGCTGGTGACCTCTCCCGGATGATCAAGGTAAGATATTTGATGCTCCCACACAGGTCAACCTTCCTCACTGGAATCCACCCTGGTGATCTACTACCCTGTTGACCCGCTGAAGTGATGATCTCTGGTGCTGATCTACTGGCGATCCACTATAGTGATGGTCCACTCCGGTGATCATAAACAGTAGGCCGCCATAGTGATCTACTTTTGCTTAACTCTTATGTCAAATGTGTTTGCCTGCTGTAATCTCTCATACAGGACAACTCTCCACCAGAACCATAGTATTCACATTCTTCACTCATGCCAGTGTCAAATTAGTGCTATGTTATGTATGTATGTTATGTATGTAAAACCCTGGGCAGAGCAGCCTCTCCATGTATAAATGATGCCTAGCCAGGGTGTATCTGAGCATCTCAATAAGCCCTTAGCACTCATCTACTGCAGCTCTCAATGTCCAACCATCCAATGCTGTCTCACACTGCAAATTAGGACAGCACGATTAGCACTGCCTGTGAGAGATACCACATGGCAGACTACACACACCCGGGCACAGACACGTACTGACACACACGGACCCACACACATAGGTCTTCCTTCGCTCCTGCCCTCTCTTCAAATCATTTGTTTTCCTAATTAAACTGTGCCAGTCCAGAGGTTGGTATCATGACTACAAACCTCCTCGCTCCCCCTTCAATGCCCTGCTGCGATATGAAGTAAATACACCATTCTTACACTGTGGTGCCCCCCCTTCTCTCCCTTCCTCTTCCTGGCACTTGCCCTGACCATCTCAGGATTCTAATAAAATCAAATGGTACTTGATTTGCATGCACTTACAGAATATTGCATGTGCAGTTTTTGCAGTGGAAGGCATGGAAGGCTTTCTTCTGCTTCCCCATTGACATCAAACACTTCTCTGATATGCTAATGTGGGGCAAGGGGAAGAATGGCCCACCATGCTGCCTTTGTTTGGATGTGGGCCAAGGTCTCTCTATTTCACACACGTGCACCTACGCAAGCGCACACACATGGGACGCACGCTGGGACAGACGCAAGTGCACACACACACACACACACACACACACTGACAGATGCACGTGCACACACACTTTCTTGCTATCATTCCTGTTCACTCTCTCTTTCTCAACTATTGTTCCCATTTCCTCTCTCTGTTTCTCGCTATCTTTTCCGTTCCGTCACTCTCTCTCTGCGCTCCATTTTGCTAGTTTTTGCCAATCAGTATCCCATCCAGCACAGCAACAAAGCTAGCTCACCAGTCCATTTCTCACCCGATTGGCTATTACGCTGCCCTAGCTGATAGTTTGCATAAACTTTGTCCCATCACTCGTACCATTGATTTCCGGTAATCCTGTCGCACGGTGACTGTTTCTGTGACCTCTGAAACAGAATGAAGTCATAATCGACCGCTAGGAGCTGCTGGGAGGGTGAGGGGGTTAGGGTTGTGGGAATTGTGTGTTGTGTAGTTTGTGTGTGACTGGTTTACATATATAGTTAGGAGCTATATACCAGATGTGAGCGTTTTGAACATAACCCCAAAATGCCTTTTCTCTGGTTCTGAGAACTCATGTGCTTTCCATCGCAGTATAATGAAAATGAGAAAGGGCTCGGTATGAGAAAGAAAGAGTGAGCGAGAGGAGGGGGGGTAGAAGGAAAAAGGGACAGAGAGAGGCAGAG
Source organism: Oncorhynchus tshawytscha (assembly GCF_018296145.1). Taxonomy (NCBI): domain Eukaryota; kingdom Metazoa; phylum Chordata; class Actinopteri; order Salmoniformes; family Salmonidae; genus Oncorhynchus; species Oncorhynchus tshawytscha. The sequence goes on along the minus strand of NC_056429.1, from coordinate 43,747,130 downwards.
CGAGGGGAAAGAGAGAGGTCAGGGAGAGGGTAGCGAGAGAGGCAAAAAGAGAGGTCTGCATCATATTAACGATGGAGTCAAATACATTCAAAGGGACTCGAGGGGCTTAGCTAGTAAGTTGTGTATGTCAAGCTTGTGTATGTTGTCTGACATTGTTGTGCTGTGTGTATCTATGCAGCACTTCAAGAAGCAGCGGAGGTTAATTCCAGAGAGGACAGTGTGGAAGTACTTTGTCCAGCTGTGCAGTGCACTGGAACACATGCACTCCCGACGGGTCATGCACAGAGGTACTACGCACGCACGCACGCACACATGCGTACACTTTTAACTTCAACTTGAACTATCTACCCTGTCCTCTCTACAGATATAAAGCCAGCTAATGTGTTCATAACAGCCACAGGAGTGGTGAAGCTGGGAGATCTGGGACTAGGACGATTCTTCAGCTCTAAAACCACCGCTGCCCATTCTTTAGGTAAGACACGCACACACACACACACTTTTGTTTGACTATCCTTGTGAGGACCAAACAATTGATTCCCATTCAAAATCCTATTTTTCTTAAATCCTAACTCCTAAACCTAACCTTAACCCAAACCGTAACTTCTAACCATAAACCTAACCCCTATACCTAATTGTAACGCTAACCCTAAACCTAACCTCTAAGCCTAAAATAGCCTTTTTCCTTGTGGGGACCAGCAAAATTAAGCCAACTAGTCCAATTTTCATGGATTTACTATCCTTGTGAGGACTTATGGTCCCCACAATGATAGTAAAACCAAACATACACACACGCACACACCCACACAGTAAGGGGGGGATGTGTTTCATTAGCTGGTGCAGCCCAGAACCATTTGTGTGTTATAAAGCTGGGGGTTTAGGCCTTCTTATGGCAGCTTAGGGGCTGTCACCTCTTCAATTGCCAGTTTGTCACTTCCTGTTGCCTTGACCTCTGACTTCTGAACTGTTGTCTGGGCGAACCTGTCTGAAACACACCTCGCCTCTGCTGCCGGATACATAGTGGTGAAAAAATTACCCAATTGTCATACTTGAGTAAAAGTAAAGATGCCTAAACAGAAAATGACTCAAGTAAAAGTGAAATTCACCCAATAAAATGCTACTTGAGTAAAAGTTAAGTATTTGATTTTAAATATACTTAAGTATCAAAAGTAAATGTAATTTAAAAATATATACTTAAGTAATCAGAAGTAAAAATATAAATACTTTCAAATTCCTTATATATGGCAAACCAGACGGCACTATTTTCTTGTTTTTAAATTACGGATAGTCAGGGGCACACTCTAACACAGACATAATTTACAAATGAAGCATTTGTGAGTGAGTCTGCCAAATCAGAGGCAGTAGGGATGTGCAGGGATGTTCTCTTGATAAGTGGGGGAATTGGAGAATTTTCCTCTCCTGTTCAGCATTCAAAATGTAACGAGTACTTTTGGGTGTCAGGGAAAATGTATGGAGTAAAAAGTACATTATTTTCTTGTAGTGGAGTAAATGTTGTCAAAAATATAAATAGTAAAGTAAAGATGCCTTAAAAAAACTACTTAAGTAATACATTAAAGTTTTTTTTACTTAAATACTTTAAATACTGCCGATCCACAGCTCTGACTGCTGTAAAACAGTGGCCGGCTGACACTGGCACGTGATGTGTTGTTGTGGGGATTGTGCCACTCTTGTCAAAAATGCTCAGTTAACATATTCTCACACTCTCAAAAACTTTCCCAGGACAGGATTTTCTCAAATAAACATGTAATGAAATTTACCATTTTAATTAAGAGAGAAAGTCATTACACAATTGTAAACTTTAAGACCCACACTGACAGTGTTCATTTAATTTGGAAAACACAAACCACACCGCCCTCTTCAGGTGGTCTGTGAGTAGGCTGCTTCTTCAGCCCCTTGGTCAGGGTGGGAGAGGAGAGGAGCGTTTGGTTTGGTTTATTCGGATCCCCATTAGCTTTTGCCGAAAAGCAGATTTCTAGGGTCCACAAAAAAATACCACAGCAAGTAGCAAAACAATGATACACTGATAAATTTCAAATACAACAATCTACAAATAATACAACTAAAGAATGTGTGTGTTAGTGTGATAGAGTATGTCTGTGTGTGCGTGTCATTTCACTGTCTCTATTGTGCTGTGAGATGTTGTTTTATAAAGAAATGTAAAGGTAATTTTGCTGTAGGCTTGTCTTTCATTATTACATGTTTTATACAAAAATATGATGCTTCACTGTTCAATGTTGTCATTTCACTTCTGAGTGTTTCCACTATGCTAGTGAAATAGTCATCGAAATGATTGGCAATATCGTAAGGCTTTTTATAAATCACCCACCAACTTCAATGAACGATGGAGATGATTTGGGTTTTCTGCCCATGATATCATTTAAGGTACTGTAGTCTTTTCCCTTTGTGTTTTATGTCATTTCTTCTTCTTTTTGTTAAGTTTAGTCAAACATTCGTCAATTTTGAGTATGTCAACCAATCAGCTGAGCAGCCTGACTTGTTTGCCAACTCTTTCGCATAATTTTTTTTGTACCGTACCATTTTTCAATTCGCCATCAATCCAGGGGTCTCAGTTTTCACAGCAAATGTTTTAACAAGTGCATACTTGTCAGTAGTAATTGTACAAATCTTTCCAATGCTGCATCTGGATTCACTTCCTCATACACATCAAACATTTTTGGAGATGGCCCCCAGATGAAACTGTCCCTATGCCCATCAGAAAAAACAGACATAAAATGTTTATTTTTATTACATAAGATGTGTTTTAACTATAGAGAATAGGCCATCTATTTCTATTCTTCCTGAATTTTTATTATGGACATGGTTTCGTGATTTCACAACTGTGTTACAGCTCTATATTTTCAATGCTGCATCTGGATTCACTTCCTCATACACATCAGACATTTTTTACATCTTCAACAAAACATTTTGTGTGATCTATTATAAATTACTACAATTTGGCATTTTGGCTTTCCTTGTTATTGCCACAATTTTATGACCGCTACAGTAATATATATATTCCTTGAAGCAAAGTTCGGAAGCATTAGTGAAGATATGATCAATACCTGTGACAATGGACGCCACAGACCCAACACAATTGGTATTCACTCTAGTTCGTTGAGTTACAACCTGGGTCATATTATAGGCATTAGTCACAATTAGAAGCTTCCTCTTGAGAGGACTGCTAGTTGTTAACCAGTCAATATTCAGGTCACCCCGAAAATAGACCTCTCTGTTAACAGCACGCATTATCAAGCATTGCGCACACATTATTCAAATACTGACTGTTAACACTTGGTGGCCGTTAGCAGCACCCCAAAAGAAGAGGCTTTAGATGAGGCAGGTGAACTTGCAACCACAACAATTAAACAACATTTGACATGAGGTCCTCTCTAAGCTTTACAGGAATATGGCTCTGAATATTACACTGAGTGTGTAAAACATTAGTAACACATTCCTAATATTGAGTTGCAACCCCTTTTGCCCTCAGAACAGCCTCAATTTGTCGGGGCATGGACACCACAAGGATGCTGGACGGGGGCATCCTCCACAAGGATGATGCTGGTCCATGTTTGGTCTTTTTGCCAGGTCACCCTCGCAAAATAGGTTTTTAACCTCAATTGTTCTTCCCTGGTTAAATAAATGGTTCCCACAGTTGTGTCAACTTGGCTGGGTGTCCTTTGGTTGGTGGACCATTCTTGACTCACAATTTGACTCAAACTGTTGAGCGTGAAAAATCCAGCAGTGTTCTTGACACGCTCAAACTGGTGTGGCTGGCACCTACTACCATACCCTGTTCAAAGGCACTTAAAGATTTTGTCTTGCTCATTCACTCTTTGAATGCACACGTACACAATCCATGTCTCAATTGGCTCACTGCTTAAAAGTCATGGAAAGAGCGAGTGTTCATAAATCTTTGTACACTCAGTGTATACAGCAACACCTCCCCCATAGGCATTCCTGTCTTTTCTGCAGATGTTATATCCTTGTATTGCTACTGCTGTATCATCAAAGGAATTATGTTAGTGAGTCTCAGAGATGGCCAGTATATCCGATCTTAGCACGTTATTGATTTCAGGAACCTTTCTAAGGCTACATGTATTAATATGGGCTGCTATTAGCTCTTTTTTGGGTAGCTTATCAGAGATAGACATAATATGGAGGAAAAAATATATGCAACATAAAAATAAAAACATTGTTTGGCTAATAGTCAGTCAAACAGGTATTTATGAGTGTCATTTTGTATATGTGTGTGATGTTGGGCTCAAGCTACTGACCCGGAAGCTTGGCTCTCTCACTCTTCCCAGGTTTTTGGGAGGGAG